>NC_134687.1:496631819-496931819 GCF_050947455.1 Rhinoderma darwinii
ATATATATATTACAGCAGCTGGATCTTTCTCCAGCTGTTGTAACATTAGATGCTGAGAGCTCAGTTGTCGGGATTTAGAGGGACGCGAGGGTGTCTTCACACACAGTGCAGGGCTGGGCTGCAGGTTTTTATAGTGCTTTTACAAGTGTTTTTGGAGGCGTTTTTTATTTTGTGTCTTTTTGTACTTGAATTTTCCTGCCATCCTGAAGAGAAGCCTTTAAGAAAAACTCTAGAAATAATGCCATACCCAGAACATGCTGAGTTTTGTAAAGAACCAAACTCAAGCACGCCATGATTCAAAACGCTTTGTATTTAGCTTTTTTAATAATTTACTATAAACTTTAGCATTTGGCTGCATCATTTTAAGACCTAAAAAAGAAGCTGCAAAAACACCACTTAGGCCTCATTCACACGACCGTAGCCGTGTGCACGGCCGTGATTTTCGGGTCGGCCAGCTGCGGACTGTCAGCCCCGGGCCGCCCGCAAATAGTACGACATGCACATGGCCGCCGTCATTGTTTTCAATGAGCCCGGACCGCAGAAGATGTCCGTAATAGGACATGCCCGTTCTTTCTGCGGTGCGGGTTGCCGGGCCGTGCAAAGACCGCAAAAACGACGGTCGTGTGCATGGCCCCATAGAAAAGAATGGGGCCGAAATTCTCCCGTGGATTTTCGGGGGAATTGCGGCCGCAAAAACACGTTCGTGTGCATGGGGCCTAAGGGCTCATTCAGACAAGCGTAAAACTCGTCCGTGTGCTGTGCATGGAAATCACGCACCGCACACTGACCCATTGATTTCAATGGGGCCATTCACATTCAGGAGTTTTCACGCAGCCTGTGTCCGTTGCGTGAAACTCAATGCATGTCCTATATTGGAGCATTTTTCATGCACCTATTGAAGTCAATGGGTGCGTGAAAATCACGCACAGCACACGGATGCACATCAGTATGCTGTGAGAGATTTGCGCATCAATTCCATTTGGAAAAAAAATGTGCTTTGCGAGCGTGTGAGCCACTCGCAAAGCACAGATGCAATAACGCAATGCACACGGACCAGATTTACGCATGTAAATCTATCACGCTCGTGTGAATGTAGCCTAAGGCCTAATTCACACGAATGTGTCCGCAAAAAACTGACACGTTTGTCATGCGCTGAAGTTCCGTGTGTGCTCCGTTTGGCATCAGTTGGTGATGTCACTGTTGGTCCGCATTTCTTTATTTTTTTTACTTAATTTCTTATGAACTTGTGTGTAACTCACGGACAGCATACGGATGTGCGTCCATGTGCTGTCCGTGATTTTCACACACCCATTCACTTCAATGGGTACGTGATGCACACGAATAGGACATGCAGTGAGTTTCATGCAACGGAAACACGCTGCATGAAAAACACGTGGACATATTACACGTTCGTGTGAATAAGGCCTAAGGGTGAGCTCACATGGGTCGGATACCCGCCCTGTGTGCCGCAGGGAATTCAGAGCGAATAACCGCACCAGACTGCTAGCAGGCCGGCCTCCTGGGATGACGTTTCATACCAGGAGACCGCTTCAGTGGCGGTCACAAGGATGAAGCGCCATCCCAGGAGGCCGCCCCCTGATGTCATCCAGGCCAGCCTCTTGGGATGACGTTTCATCCCATATAACAGCTGTAGCCACTTCACATAATTAGGGCCGAAACCTAGTCTCTCCAGGACTGACCAGAGATAACCCGACTCAACACAGGCAAAAGCTTTAGCAGCATCTAACGATAAAATAGCTCTGCCGCTAGGATTATCCGGGGTCATCTGTAGGTTCAGAAACAGGCGCCTTAGGTTCAGGAGACTTGGATGGCATAAATCCAGACTGCTCACCATGTACCACCAATTCCACTACTTTAGAAATCCTGAGTGCCAGAACCTTTGTCAGAATTTTAATGTCTGCCGACAATAGGGATACCGGTCTATATGATTCCGGCAGTTGAATATCTTTCCCCACATTAGGCAAAACCACTATCGTCGCCTCATATAGTGAATCTAGAAGCCTCCCCCTTTCAAAGCTATCTAACAGAGTACTCAATAACTGAGGAGCAAGCTTCTCCCCATATTCCTTAAATATTTATAGCGCGATACCGTCTGGCCCTGGAGCCTTTTCGTTAGCCAGAGTCCCTATTGCTAATTGGAGTTACTCCAGAGAGATACAAAAACTAGGCATGACCCCGATAGCTGGCGGTCAACAAACATCCAATGAGGAAAACAAATGTGCCTGAACGCACACAATACCCAGCTTTCCCAGCTATCACAGCGTGTAGGTAAATAATTAATAATTAACTTTTATTAGGTATAACTAAAAAGATAGCAAAGTGGAACACGCAACATATAAATTAAAAATAGCCAAAGTTGACCAGCATGTAGGTATATAAAGAAGCGTGATCGTATTTGAGTAAGTGGAGTGCACCTAAGCACTAGTGTAGCAGACCAGCGGCAGTCATACGTTATGCCACTGATTCTAACAATATCGTTGCTGACCTAACTCTGAATTAAAATTAGCACAGAAGCCCCCCGACATGTTTCGCTACAAACGCAGCGTCCTGGGGCTAATGATGGCGTGCTCGAGATTTCCTTCTCTTTAAAACCTCGGAGATGACGTAAGTAGGGGTGTGGTATGGCCCGGACCAATGGAGATGCCTAGAAAGCATCGCACCTTCAACCTCTGTGATGGACGTAAATGCCGTCCAATGAGAGAACAGGACTCGCGGCCAATCACATTGGCCGAATGGCGCATGCGTACAACACCAAAAGCGGCTGTCAGAAAGAATAAGTATCGGAGTGTCTGCGCATGACACTATACTTCGAAAATAAACAGCAGAAGAGATTGAATGGAGTGCCAATAGTGGCAAGTATATTGTTGATCAAATAGCTGTCATGTCGTCAAAAGGTGTCAACAGCGCATCCCTGAGCGTGAAGAGAGAGACTCATACGATAGAGCTATAAGGACAGTCAAATTGGTGATAGCCATACTGTTTCACTTTAATAGTAGTCCCGGGTATGGTGCTGATTGTAGTTCACTAGAGACTGTATAGTGGAAATAAAAGGAACTACTAATTATACATCTGAAATGCACCTGGCAGTATTGGTCCTCAGACTACACCGCCTGGCCATGTTGATCCCCGTTTTTCTTTGCCACTTCCTGACCGCTATGATGGAGATGCAGGGACCTGTCGTGGATTTTTGAACCAGTGCCATATCCACTTCAGCCTGTATGCAAGGGCATTTTCATCTCATGGCGCAAGGGTCACTTTCATCATCTCTCTTCTCACTGGCAAGGCTCTTGCATGGGCGAATCCTATCTGGGAGAGACAAGGATTAGAGACCCGTAACTTCCAGGGCTTCCTCTGGACATTTCACATGGTCTTTTAGGAGCCTGGACGAGTCTCATCTGCAGCGGCTTTCTTGCTAAACCTACGCCAAGGAGATACCTCCGTGGGTGAGTACGCCATCCACTTCCTCACCCTGGCAGGAGAACAGTTGTGGAACAATGAGGCTCTGGTGGCTACATTCTGGCAGGATCTGTCTCCTAAGATTAAGGACGAACTTGCCGCTCGAGATCTACCGTATACCCTAGATGACCTCATCCTTCTGTCCGCCCGGATTGATATGAGGATCCGAGAACGGCTCCAAGAAGCTCGTCAGGAGGGAGGCCTCCCTAGTGCTGTCCCACCCTTGCAGCAACCTCTGCTGCCCTCAGGTGCCAATCCTCCTAAGGAGTCCGTGAGGATGGACCAATGTAAGCTATCCACCCAGGAGAAACAACGCAGACGTACTTCGAGACACTGTTTATATTGTGGCCTCGTAGGCCATCTTGTGCGTCTGTGTCCCCAAAAGCAAAGGGTTGCTAGCAGACACAGCCTTGGGTAAAAAAGGACTTCCGTCTAAATTGTCCATACCTGTGACCATAGTGTCTGGTGAGAAAACGCATCGGGTCTCTGTGTATCTGGACTCTGTATCCGCTGCTAATTTCGTTTGTAGAGACCTGGTGGATCTTCAATTACACACTACCCCTCTGGAAAGGCCGTTGATGGTTGCATCGGTAAATGGACTACCCCTGCCAGACCCAGTTATAGCTGTGACCAAGCCACTGAGGCTCCAAGTGGGAGCTCTCCACTCCGAGCTGTTATCGTTCTTTGTCTTGTCCAAGGCTGTTAACCCCGTGCTGCTGGGCCTGCCTTGGCTCCGATTACATGCCCCAGTCCTGGACTGGAACTCTGGAGAGGTTCTCCAGTGGGGCCCCGAGTGTCACAACCGTTGCCTGGGACAGATTCGTTCGGCTCAGCCTCCTCTGCCTCAGTCATTGGCAGGATTGCCTGGTCATTATGCTGCATTTTCAGACGTCTTCAGCAAGAGGGAGGCGGAGACGCTGCCCCCACACCGGGAGTATGACTGTCTTATCGAGCTGATTCCTGGTGCATCCCTTCCCCGTGGTAGGGTATATCCTCTCTCCTTACGAGAGACTTTGTTCATGTCCGCCTGTGTTAAAGAGAACTTGGAGCGGGACTTCATACGAAAATCTTCCTCCCTGGCAGGAGCCAGGTTCTTCTTCATCAAGAAAAAGGATGGTTCTCTGCGTCCCTGTATCGACTACCGGGGTCTCAACCAGATCACGGTGAAAAATAAGTATCCGTTGCCATTGATCTCAGAACTGTTTGATCGTATATGTGGTGCCAAGATTTTTTCCAAACTAGACCTGCGTGAGGCTTACAACCTAATCCGGATTCGCCGGGGTGATGAATAGAAGACTGCATTTAACACCCATGATGGAGACTATGAATATCTAGTAATGTCCTTCGGCCTATGTAATGCTCCCGCGGTCTTCCAGTAGTTTGTTAATGACATCTTCCGTCACCTCCTCTATGTTTGTGTAGTAGTCTATCTTGATGACATTTAGATTTTTTTCTCCAGATCCTTTGACTCATCAGAGACATGTCCGTCAGGTTTTGATGCAGTTAAGGGAGAATCGTCTGTACGCTAAGTTGGAGAAGTGCGTATTTGAGAAAGATGCTCTACCCTTCCTGGGCTACATCGTCTCGAATCAAGGCCTCGAGATGGATCCTGAAAAGGTAAAGTCCGTCCTGAAATGACCAAGGCTTGAGGGCCATACAGTGTTTTCTGGGATTCGCCAATTTTTACAGACAGTTCATCCCAAACTTCTCCTTACTGACTTCTATCTCTAACCTCACCAAGAAGGGCATGAACGCCAAGGTGTGGACTCCTGAGGCAGAGTCCACATTCAATAGCCTGAAGGGTGCCTTCACGTCAGCCTCTATCCTCCATCATCCAGATGTTTCTCTACAGTTCTCATTGGAGGTGGACGTCTCCTCTGCCGGTGCTGGTGCACTCCTGTTCCAGAGAGGTTCCAAGGGCAAGTCAATGGTATGTGGATATTTCTCTAAGCTCTTCTCTTCCACAGAACGCAACTACTCGATTGGGTATCGGGAGTTACTGGCCATCAAATTGGCTCTGGGGGAGTGGAGACATCTACTAGAGGGCGCAGTTCATCCTATCCTAATTTTTATGGACCACAAGAATCTTACCTATCTCCAACGGCTGAATCTTCATCATGCCAGGTGGTCGCTGTTCTTTACCAGGTTCCAGTTTTAGCTCCATTATCACCCGGCTGACAAAAATGTGAGGGCTGATGCCTTGTCCAGGTCTTTCGAGACAGAAGACACCGTGGAGATTCCACAGAACATTATTGATTCATCTTGCATTGTCTCTGTCAATCCCCTGCAAGTTGGGGACATTCCTCCGCTGGGGACACTCTTTTAGACTGGCAGGTCACGTGGGTACCCGTAAGACCCGAGATCTGATTGCCCATCATTTCTGGTAGCCCACGCTGCCTAAAGACATTCTGAACTTTATTTCTTCCTGTTCAGTGTGTTCAGCTAACAAGGTTGCTCACTCCAGACCTGCTGGCTTGCTCCAGCCATTGCCTGTGCCCGATGCTCCCTGGCAGCATATAGCTATGGACTTTATCACTGACCTGCCTCTCTTCTGGATGCAGTACTGTCTGGCTGGTGGTGGATCGATTTATGAAGATGGCCCACTTCATTCCTTCTGCTCTTCAAGTGGCCAAGCTTTTCATCCAAAACATCTTCCACCTACACGTCTTGCTGCAGCATATTGTGTCTGATCGGGGGTTCAGTTCACCTCGACGTTCTGGAGAGCCCTCTGCAGACTCCTAGGAGTAAAGTTGGACTTTTCCTCAGCCTACCATCCTCAGTCCAATGGTCAGGTCGAGAGGATCAATCAGATCTTGGAGAACTACCTACGCCACTTCATCTCCAAGCAGCATGATGACTGGGTGCAGTTGCTCCCGTGGGCTGAATTCTCACACCAGTGATTCCACAAGGAAGACACCTTTATTTATTGTCTATGGCCAACACCCACAAATTCCTCTCCAGGTGCCTGATACGTCCGAGATACCAGCTGCTGACACTGCTTTTATGGACTTTCTGCAGATCTGGCAGCAGACTCGATCCTCCATCCTGCTGGCGGTCGACCGCATAAAACGGAAGGCGGACACTTGGAGAAGAGAACCCCCCTCAGTTTCTCCCTGGCACGAAGGTCTGGCTGTCCTCCAGGAATATTCGACTGAGGGTGCCATCATACAAATATTCTCCCAGGTTCCACGGACCCTTCGAGATCCTACAGCAGATCAACACTGTCGCCTACAAGCTCCGGCTGCCTCCTACCTTCAAGAGTCCCAACTCTTTCCATGTCTCCCTCCTGTCCGAGCTGTCACAGGTATTCTATACGAACTATAGACTGTTACCTGCGCCCTGTTGGCCAGCTGCCATACCGCCAAGGCGGTATGGCCCAGTGGGTCCACATACCCAACGTGACAACGCTCAGCCTATCTCATCATTCATGTATGGGGGGGTTGGGAGGAATAGCTGCCGGACGAACAAGCATTCGGCCAACAGCTATCTAATGTGTATGGCCAGTCATAGAACCAAGCAATAGTCACACATTCACTGCTTTAAAACTCAACTAACAAAATGGCTGTTATGCGGACTTTAACATTGTTTCACCTTTCTTTTATGAAATTTTAATTATTATGCATATACCTAGTTTACTGCAGCAAGCCCAGAAACTATATACTCCAAATGAATATGTTATTATTAGAAAGCAATGAATTCGGAACAGTTCTCTAATGCAGAATGCACGATGTGTCTGTTCCTTTTGTTTAGCTCGGTCTTTTATGTATTATGTTTGACTGTTTTTGTGCTGTCTTTTCTCTTTACCGAGCATAAAATACAGAGAAGAAAATACAGTATAGAATTCAAAATTGACAGAACAGAGGAAAAGATAATGCAGAGCGAGTCGGTGTCCTTCAGGGTTATGCCAAAGAAGGAGATGTTACATTAGCTGACAAAGACGACAAAAAAAAACAGATTAAATACAAGATGTAATATGTATTCATAATTGTTTTAACAATCAGACATTCTTCAAAACCTGAAATCAAGGTGATGTCTGCTGAATGATGACGACATTATATTACCAGTGCGGTGACTGATAAAAGGACTGGCGCTATTCTCACAACAAAGACACTGTTGCTTTGTTATTCTTTTGGGTGCACACATTGATTATTTTATTATTGTATCAAATGGCTGATGTGTGTTGGGTAACCATATCTACTTCTATTCTTAGCTGTGCTCAATTCTAATGCCTGATTATAGAAGATTATTGAAAGTTAATTAGAATAAATGTTAAAAAACTATTAAAGACCATCGCAATTTTACACAGTGTGTCCCCTGCACTTCTCTTGTGCTATTGATGGCGGTTTTATGGTGTTTAAACAACGGCATTAAAAATATCACATGTAAAAACGTTTTGTTTATCTTAGATATGATCAATATTATGGTGGTCCTGTGTGTTAGACACACACAGGACCCGCTCTTAGTCGAGACATCAGTTCTGCTGAACTGACGGAATCGGCTCATAATGAACAATACAGCTTCTATGTATAGTGGATACATAGAAGCTGTATCGCAAATTTTTAATAAAAGTAAATTCAAAAATATTTAAAACCACTTAAAACATTGATTTTATAATAATAAAAAATTGCTTTCAAAGGTTTACATAGCCTTTAAGTCTCCATATAACCAATATCACGATCGCAATGTCACTGCTGATGTAGAGCATACAAAGGGAGACACTTCTGATTATTTGCACCTTGTAGGTGTCACAAACAGAAAACGCTATACTGGCCATTAGAGCAGGAGGAAACTCCCCACTGGTAATAACGTTAGCACGAATGCTGTGACTGCATGATCACAGTGCCGTATATATGTACTATAGTTTTCAAGAACAATATGGAGCATAACGGGAAGTTATTACATTGGGCCATCAGGATCACCCCTTACTGAGGCTCATTTGGCTCTTTATATTTATGATTATTGCCTGTTCATTTTACCTTTCTTACTGGTTGCATTGCCTATTCTGTGAGCTTGGGAGCACTTGTGCTTATACCTAACAGCCAATCTGAACAAGAAGAGCTGCAGTGTAAAGCATTAGAGAGGGACAGATCAGCAACCTGAGCCTCTGATTAGAGATGCAGTAGATTTTTTTTATTACCTCATTCTCCGTTTAGACAGTTAGCTAAACTACAGTGATTTGATTGCAATGTGTAAATACAACCTTATAATCAAAAGATTGTGACCTGTTCATCACTAAACCGCACATATATTTTTAAAGAGGTTTTTAATTCTTTATGATTCACTTTATGGCTCATCCCACTATGCAGACCCCAAAATGTTTTATCTTTTTAAAGAAGTGATCACATTTAAATGTGGGAGTCATTTATTGTATAAAGGATAAAGATATTGAGTGGTCTAGGGCAGGGCCAGCTCCAGGTTTATGGGGGCACTTGGGCGACACAGACTTAGTAGGCCCCTTTGCGTGGGAACTCATGGGGGGGAGTAAAATGGCAGAAAACTTCACTTTATGCCCCAATATAGACGTTAGGCCCTCTTTATGCCCCCATATAGAAGTTAGGCCCCCATTTTGTACCCCCATAAATTTAGTGCCCTTTCTAGATAGTTCCACACAGCCCCCCTCCCAGGTAGAGCCGCACAGCCCCCTCCAGTTAGTGCCACACAGCCCCCCTTCCTGGTAGTGCCACACAGCCCCCCTTCCCGGTGCCAAACAACACCCCCCTCCCAGGTGGTGCCACAAAGACCCCTCCTCCAAGGTAGTACCACACAGCCCCCTCCTTCCAGTTAGTGCCACACAGCCCCCCTCCCTCGTAGTGCCACACAGCCCCCCTCCCTCGTAGTGCCACACAGCACCCCTCTCTGGTAGTGCCACATAGCCACCCTCCCTGGTAGTGCCACACAGCCACCCTCCCTGTATGTAGTGCCTTTGGGGTTCCCTCTAGTTGTGGTATCCTCAGCCAGAGCATTGCTGACGCTGTGGCTGGGGATTCCGTTTCAGGAGAAGCCCCTGACATCACCGTTCATATATGGATAATGTTGTCAGGCGCAACCCCAGAGCCGTAGTCCCGGGCAGAACACTACTAGTACTCTGCCTGGGACTCCTGCTCTGCTCCTGACGTCCCTGTCCATATATGGATAGTGTTGTCCAGAGCAGAGCTGAAGTCACGGGCAGAGCGCTAGTAAAGGCTCTGCTCCAGTACTCCATCTCTGGGGAAGCCCCTGACATCACTGTCTATATACGGATAGTGATGTCAGGGGCAACCCCAGAGTCAAAGTCCCAGGCAGAGTGCTGCTAGCACTCTGCCTGGGACAATGCTCTGCTCCTGACAACACTGTCCTTATATGGACAGTGATGTCAGGGGCTTCCCCAGAGATGGAGTCCCGGAGAAGAGTTACTTCTAGCGCTCGGCATGGGATGCCTTCTCTCTTCCTGACATCACTGTCCATATATGTACAGTGATGTCAGGTGCTTCCCCAGAAACGGAGTCCCGGAGCAGAGCTGCTTCACTCTGCCTGGGTCTCCTCTCCTGACATCACTGTCCATATATAGTGACAGTGATGCCGTGACGTTGGCAGCGTCAGCACCCGGCGGCCGAGTGGGCCCCCCCAAGGGTTGTGGGCCCCGGCACTTGCCCGGGTTTGCTGAGTGCTAATGCCGGCCCTGGTCTAGGGGCAGAACTTTATTTAGTCTAAGGCCTAATGCACACGATTGTAGTGATTTAGCTGTTTGCAAAACCACGGATCCGTTGCGGTCCATTTGTCTGCAATAAACCTTTCGTAGTGCATCCGTGGGTCATCAGTATTCACGGATCTGCAAAAAAAATTAAGGGACGTCATGTACGATTGGCGAGTCCGTGCCGCAAATACGGACCGTAAAATTATATGTCCTAAGTTCTTGCAGCCTGGATTTGTAGCCCCATGCACTCGACCGTGAACATCACGATCGAGTGCACGGAGCCATAGAAATGAATGGGTCCATGTGCTGTCCGCAATATTGCGGATAGCAAACAGACAAAAAAACTACGGTGATGTGCATTAGGCCATAATGCCAAAACCTAGAATCCTGTGATCTATGCTGCTGAGATGCCAATTTTATCTTTTTAGTTAAAAATACAGTATTTGTATATATTTCTAAGTAATGATTACTAAGACTGTGTTCACATCACCGTCTGTGTTCCGCTGAGGGGTTCCGTCGGGTTAATTCTTGAAGGAATTCTGAGGCAGATTTTTTCGACTGCGCTATTGGTTCTGTCAAGAACGACGGAACCCTGTCACAACGTTGACAGACGGAAACTATCAGCTAGGTTTCCGTCACCATTGATATCAATGGTGAGAGAAACGGAAGCTTAGGTTTCCATTTGCCTTTCCATTGAGGGGTTAACCCGATGGAAACCTCAGACGGAACCCCTCAATGGAAGGACAACGCTGATGTAAACAGGCCCTTAGGCCCTGTTCACACTGAGTTTTTTGCAGACAAAAAAATCTGCCTCAGAATTCCTTCAATAATTTTTGAGGCAGATTTTGACCAGCCTGTGCTTTTTTGCAGCGGTTTTCACAGCGTTTTTCGTAGCTTTTTTCGCCCATGGCGATTGAAGCTAATGCAAGGACTGCGGTCAGAAAAATGCAGTGAAAAATGCTCGGAAACTAGCGCTGTGGGTTTTTTCTGCCTCCCATTAATTTCAATAGGAGGTCAGAGGTGGAAACCACGGCAAGAAGGGACATGCCGCTTTTTCTCCCGCGAGCATCTAAAAGCTGCAAGGAAAAAAAAACGCCTCTGCCTCCCATTGAAATCAATGAGGGCAGTTTCAGCCATTTTTTGGCGCTGATTCCGATGCGAGTTCCACATGAAAAACAGCGTCTAAAAACTCTGCGTGAACAGGTTCTAACAAGTTCTCAGTATTTAAAATCTATTCAATCTTTAAAAATAATTTCCTAATCTGGTAGACAATGTCTGTCATTTGACAGAGACGGAAATTGGAAACTGAATTCATGCATGTAATTCCTGAACTTGCTGAATCAACTCTCTAGCCATGCAGGCTTTTGCAGATATGCAGTAAATATGAAGGTCACATTTGTCTTCGCAGAAAATCTCATGCTGTAAAATCTACTACAGGGAAGTCTCAGTGAAAGGGCGGGTTCACACATAGCGGAATTTCACTTAAATTCCGCTGCGGACACTCCGCAGCGTTAATCCGCAGCGGAGCCGTTTCTCCATTGACTTTCACTTTAATTTAGCAGTGTTCGTTTACACGATGCGTACAATTCCGCTGCGGAGCATAGGCTGCGGAGCGGAATTTGGTGTCCGCAGCATGCTCTGTCTGTTGCGGAGCAGTGGCGGACTGGTTGCGGACTCATGGCGGAATTTCTCCATTGACTTCAATGGAGAGTCAAAATTCCGCAATGAAGTCCGCAGATCTTATGTGTGCTGCGGAGCGTATTGTTTTTACTACCATGACATTTCTTCATTCTGGCTGGACCTATGTATTTCTAGGTCTACAGCCAGACTGAGGAAGTCAATGGGGCTCCCGTAATGACGGGAGCGTTGCTAGGAGACGTCTGTAAATAGTCACTGTCCAGGGTGCTGAAAGAGTTACGCGATCGGCAGTAACTGTTTCTGCACCCGGGACAGTGACTACCGATCTCAATATACAGCAACCTGTAAAAAAACATATAAGTTCATACTTACCGAGAACTCCCTGCGTCTGTCTCCAGTCCGGCCTCCCAGGATGACGTTTCAGTGTAAGTGACGGCTGCAGCCAATCACAGGCCAAGCACAGGCTGCAGCGGTCACATGGACTGCCGCGTCATCCAGGGAGGTCGGGCCGGATGCCGAAAGAGGGACGCGTCACCAAGACAACGGGCGGTAAGTATGAATTTCTTTGACTTTCACTAGGGAAAGTGCTGTCCCTTCTCTCTATCCTGCACTGAATAGGGAGAAGAGAAGCACTTTTCCTGCAGTCCGCAGCGGCCAGTCCGCATCAATTTTCTGCACATTTTGTGCAGATCCGCTGCAGAATCTGCAACGCAGATTCTGTGCGGCATTGATGCGGACAGTTGCGGAGGAATTCCGCCATGTGTGGTCATGCCCAAAGTATGAATGTATGTAATTTGTGATGTGCATTCATTTGGAGAAGGTGAAATATTAGGATTTTTATCATGTTTGAGAGAAGATTAAATAGCATGCTAAACCTCAGTCTGAATAGTTTTGCCGTGTTTTTTTTTTAGAAGTAATCTGTACTTTATCTACTGCAAACTGGCATTTGCAGTTTACGACTCTCAGTATTAGGGTATGTTCACACGGCCTATTTACGGACGTAATTCGGGCGTTTTTGCCCCGAATTACGTCTGAAAATAGCGCCTCAATAGCGCTGACAAACATCTGCCCATTGAAAGCAATGGGCAGACGTTTGTCTGTTCACACGAGGCGTAATTTACGCGCCGCTGTCAAATGACGGCGCGTAAATAGACGCCCGCGTCAAAGAAGTGACCTGTCACTTCTTTGGGTATGTGCACACACACTAATTACGTCCGTAATTGACGGACGTATTTCGGCCGCAAGTCCCGGACCGAACACAGTGCAGGGAGCCGGGCTCCTAGCATCATACTTATGTACGATGCTAGGAGTCCCTGCCTCGCTGCAGGACAACTGTCCCGTACTGTAAACATGATTACACTACGGGACAGTTGTCCTGCAGCGAGGCAGGGACTCCTAGCATCGTACATAAGTATGATGCTAGGAGCCCGGCTCCCTGCACTGTGTTCGGTCCGGGACTTGCGGCCGAAATACGTCCGTCAATTACGGACGTAATTAGTGTGTGTGCACATACCCTTTGGCCGTAATTGGAGCCGTTATTCATTGACTCCAATGAATAGCAGCGCTAATTACGGCCGTAATTAACGCGGCGTTCAAGCACCTGCACATGCTGGTACGGCTGAAATTACGGGGATGTTTTCAGGCTGAAACATCCCCGTAATTTCAGCCGTTACGGACGCTGCCGTGTGAACATACCCTTAGGGTATGTGCACACGTAGTGACCAAAAACGTCTGAAAATACAGAGCTGTTTTCAAGGGAAAACAGCCCCTGATTTTCAGACGTTTTTTGAGCAACTCGCGTTTTTCGCGCCGTTTTTGAGCCGTTTTTTACGTCCGTTTTTGGAGCTGTTTTCATTGGAGTCTATGAGAAAACAGCTCCAAAAACGTCCAAAGAAGTGTCCTGCACTTCTTTTGACGAGGCTGTAATTTTACGCGTCGTCGTTTGACAGCTGTCAAACGACGACGCGTAAATAACAGGTCGTCTGCACAGTACGTCGGCAAACCCATTCAAATGAATGGGCAGATGTTTGCCGACGTATTGTAGCCCTATTTTCAGACGTAAAACGAGGCATAATACGCCTCGTTTACGTCTGAAAATAGGTCGTGTGAACCCAGCCTGACTGGGTGTATATTGTGCTCTGTGTCGTTTTACTGCATTTGTGCTTAAGGGTATGTTCACACACTTAGCAAAAAACGTCTGAAAATACGGAGCTGTTTTCAAGGGAAAACAGCCTCTGATTTTCAGGCGCTTTTGAAGCTCAAACTGAAGCTTCTTTCAAGGGTATGTTCACACGCAATGTTTTCAGGCGTATTTTGGGGCGTTTACGCCTCGAAAAACGCCTGAAAAAACGGAAGCTGAATGCATACAAACATCTGTCCATTGAAATCAATGGGAAAAACAGCATTTAGTTCATACGGGGCATATTTTTACACCACTGTTAAAAAACGGAGCGTAAAAAGAAGCTCCGTAAGGCTTTATTCATACGAACGTGTCCGTTTTACGCACGTAAAGAACGCAGCGTTTTTCCTGCGTTGCAGTTCTGTGTGACATCAGTGTATGGTGCTTGTCAGCGCTTTTTACGCGCGTATGTCATCCGTATGTCATGCATTTTTTACGTCAGCAAAATAAACTGAAGGAGGTGGTTTTCTTTTTCTCATCATTTCTTTAGCAACAGTTGCGTGAATCACGCACAGCACACGGATGTACGTCCGTGTGCTGTCCGTGATTTTCATGCACCCATTGACTTTAATGGGTGCGTGATGTGCAAAAAACGCACAAGTATAGGACATGCAGTGAGTTTCACGCAGCGGACACACGCTGCGTGAAATACACTGAATATCTGATTGGCCCCATTGACTTGCACACGTCCGTGTGACGTGTGTTATTTTCACTCGCGTAAGGGTATGTTCACACGCAGTGAGCAAAAACTTCTCAAAATACTGAGCTGTTTTCAAGAGAAAACAGCTCCTGATTTTCAAATGTTTTTTGTGGCACTCGCGATTTCCGCTGCGTTTTTTGCTGCGTTTTTGGAGCTTTTTTCAATAGAGTCTATGGAAAACGGCTCCAAAAACGTCCCATGAAGTGTCCTGCACTTCTTTTTCGCGGCCGTTTTTTCCGCGTAAAAAAACGCAGTGAAAAACGCTCCGTCGGAACAGAACGCAGTTTTCCCATTGAAATCAATGGGCAAATGTTTGGAGGCGTTCTGCTTCCGATTTTTCGGGCGTTCACAGCCCGAAAAATGGATGAAAATAGGCCGTGTGAACATACCCTAACACTGACGTGAAATACACTCATGTGAATAAGGCCTTAAAAGAAGTAGCATGTCACTTCTTGAGGCGTTTTTTGGAGCTGATTTTCCATTGAACACTATGAAAAACGCCTCAAAAAACGCCTGAAAAGAAGCCTCAAAAGAAGCTCCAAATTAGGGGGAGTTCACACAGAGTTCTTTGACAAGTTTTTTTTGACCTGAAAACCGCGTTGGAAAACGCGCCAAAAAACGCCACATAAAAAACGCCCCGTGGGAACGAAACGATAATTTTCCCATTGAAATAAATCGGCAGATGTTTGGAGGCGTCCAGCCTCCGTATTTTTAGCTGTTTTTCGTGGCGTTTAGGGCCGAAAAATGGCTGAAAATAGGCCGTGCAAACATACTCTTACAATGCAAAGGGTTAATTTGCTGCAAATTCCTAGCAAAATCTGTAAGGCTACATGCGCACGTTGAGGAATTTGGTGCAGAAAATCTGCATCAAAACCGCAGGTAAAGCTGCAGGTAAAATCCGCACCTAAGGACTTGTCCACACAGAACGGAATTGCTGCAGAAAAATTTGTGCAGCGATTCCGTTGAAAGTAGCAGACATTCCGCTGCAGAAAAAAACGCACCATTTCCTCCATTTGTTACTGCAGAAAATGGTCCGTATTTTGCTGCATTTTTCTCAGTGTTAGGAGATGTGACATCTCCTTTGAAAAACGCAGCAACTCAGTCACTTTCCGCAGCAGGAATTGACATGCTGAGGTCCGAAAAATACGCACTGCAGGTCAATTTCTGGTTGGAATTTTTCCGCAGCGCGTGAATGAGATTTGTTACATCACACCCACATTGCTGCTAAAGTATTCTGCTGCATACTTTGCGTCCGCAATTCCAGACGGAAAAAATGCAGCAATTCCGCAAAGTGTGGACAAGCCCTAAGGCCCTAAGCACACACACCCCCTGAGGAAGCACCGCAAGCGAAACGCGCATCGGGGTTCTTGTGAGGAGCCTGTACCGAGTCTCTGTTTTGAATGGGTAAGATCATTATCGTTTACTATTTAACCCCTTAAGGAATGAGCCTGTTTTGGCCTTAAGGACACAGCCTATTTTTGCAAATCTGACATGTGTCACTTTATGTGGTAATAACTCCAGAATGCTTTTGCCTATCCAAGCGATTCTAAGAGTGTTTTCTCGTGACACATTGCACTTTATGATACTGAAAAAATTTCGGCGTTAAATTCAATATTTATTTGTAAAAAACACCAAAATGTAGAGAAAATTTGCAAAAATCTGCATTTCTCTAAATTGTAATGTATCTGCTTGTAAAACAGATATTTATACCACACAAAATATTTACTAGTTAACATTTCCAATATGTCTACTTTATGTTTGCATCGTTTTTTGAACGTGCTTTTATTTTTCTATAACCTCACAAGGCTTAGAACTTTAGCTGCAATTTCTCGCATTTTCAAGAAAATTTCAAAAGGCTATTTTTTCAGGGACCAGTTCAGTTCTGAAGTGGCTTTGAGGGCCTTATATATTAGAAACCCCCTATAAAACACCCCATTTTAAAATCTGCACCCCTCAAAGTATTCAAAACCACATTGAGAAATTATTTTAACCCTTTAGGCGTTTCACAGGAAATAAAGCAAAGTAGAGGTGAAATTTACCAATTTCAAATTTTTTTTTACGAAATTCATTTGTAATACAGTTTTTTCTGTAACACAGAAGGTTTTACCAGAGAAATGCAACTCAATATTTAATGCCCAGATTCTGCAATTTTTAGAAATATCCCACATGTGGCCCTAGTGTGGTAATGGACTGAAATACCGGCCTCAGAAGCAAAGGAGCACCTGGTGGATTTTGGGGCCTCTATTTTATTAGAATATATTTTAGGCACCATGTCAGGTTTGAAGAGGTCTTGTGTGCCAAAACAGTGGAAACCCCCCAAAAGTGACCCCATTTTGGAAACTACACCCCTCAAGGAATTTTTATAGAGGTATAGTTAGCATTTTTAGCCCACAGGTTTTTTGCTAAATTTATTGGAACTGGTCTGTGAAAATGAAAATCTACTTTTTTTCTGAAAAAACATACAATGTTTTAGTTTTTACAAGGAATAAAGGAGAAAAAGCACCCCAACATTTGTAAAGCAATGTCTCCCGATTACGGCAATACCCCATATGTGGTAATAAACTGCTGTTTGGACCCACGGCAGGGCTCAGAAGGGAACGAGGGCCATTTGGATTTTGGAGCGCAGATTTTGCTGGAATGGTTTTCGGTGCCATGTCGTGTTTGCAAAGCCCTGGAGGGACCAAAACAGTGGAAACTCCCCAAAAGTGACCCCATTTTGGAAACTACACCCCTCAAGGAATTTTTCTAGGGGTATAGTGTGCATTTTGACCCTACAAGGGTTTTGCTGAATTTATGGGAATTATGCCGTAAAATTGAAAATCTAAATTTTTTCTAATAAAATGTAGTTTTAGCTCAGATCTTTTAATTTTTACAACAGATAAAGGAGAAAAAACACCCCAATATTTGTAAAGCAAACTCTTTTGAGCACAGCAATACCCCATATGTGGTAATAAACTGCTGTTTGGACACATGGCGGAAGTTAGAAAGGACGGAGCGCCATTTGACTTTTGGAGCTCAAGTTTTGCTGGAATGGTTTGCGGCACCATGTCACATTTGCAAAGCCACTGAGGGGCCAAAATAGTGCAAACCCGGCAAAAGTGACCCCATTTGGGAAACTATACCCCTCGTGGAATTTATCTAGCGGTATAGTGAGCATTTTGACCCCACAGTTTTTTTGCTGAATTATTGGGATTATGCAGTGAAAATGAAAAATCTACATTCTTTCCACTAAAATGTTGAATTGTTTTCATTTTCTCAAGGAATAAAGGAGAAAAAGCACCCCAACAATTGTAAAGCAATTTCTCCCGAGTACGGCAATACCCCATATGTGGTTATAAACTGCTGCTTGGATACACCGCAGGGCTCAGAATGGTAGGAGTGCTACTTGGCATGTAGATTTTGGTTGATTGTTTTTTGGGTACCATGTCGCATTTGCAGAGCCCCTGAGGTACCCGTACAGTAGAAACCCCTGAGAAATGACTCCATTTTGGAAACTTTACCCCTCAGGGTAATCATCTAGGGGTGTACTGAGCATTTTGATCCCACAGGTGTTTCATAGATTGTATTAGAATGAGGCAGTAAAAATTAAAAATTATTTTTTTTCCCAAAAATATGTAGTTTTGCACCCAATGTTTTTTCCCACAAGGGGTAATAGGAGAAAAAACAACACATAATTTGTTACCCAATTTATCCCGAGTACGGCAATACCCCATGTGTGGCCCTAAACTGCTGTTTGGGCACATGGCAGAGCTCAAAATGGAAGGAGTGCCATGTGGCTTTTAGAGCACAGATTTTGCTGGACTGGTGTAGGGGCGCCATGTCGCATTTGCAGAGCATTCTTAGGTACCAGAGTAGAGTGTAAAACCATGAGAAGTGACCCCATTTTGTAAACTACACCCCTCAAGGCATTTATCATTTGCCTGGACATATGACAGAGCTTAGGAGTGACAGGCGCATGTGAGACCTATTTTGGTGATTTTCGCAGCATTACCCCACAACGGCAGGGCTCTGAGGTCAAATAGTAAAACAAACCCCCAAGTAGTGACCCCCATTTTGGAAACTGCACCCCTCAAGGCATTTTGACCACACAGGTTTTTTTTTTCTATTAGAAATGAATGCTCAGTGGATGGTGCAAAGTGAAAATTGCAAATTTCCACAGGTATGTGCCATTTTAGTGCACAATATTTTGTGCCCAGTTCGTGCCACTGAAGACAAATACCTCAAACTGTTAAGCGGGTTCTCCAGGGTATAGCGATGCCATATATGTGGACTTACACTGCTGCTTGGGCACGCTGCAGGGCGCACCATTTGGCTTTTGGAGCGTGGATTTTGCTCGTTAGTTGTTTTGTTTGGGGTTTTGCTGGTATTTCAGTTATGATGTGGGGGCATATGTAAGCTGTGCGGTGAACATCAGGGGTATAATAAGAGAGTATAATAATGGGGTAAATAAATAATTATCCACAGATATGTGGCCGGTGTCACACTGATAAATGGCGCCCGATCTTATCCGTTTTTGGACACTTTGCACATTTTGCATCGCCATATTCTGAGAGCCAAAACGTCCTTATTTTTTCTCCACCGGAGCCGTGTGAGGGCTTATTTGTTGCGGGACAATCTGTAGATTTCATTGGTACCAGTTTGGGGTACATGCCATTTTTTGATAACTTTGTATTTGATTTTTTTGGCAAGCAATGTGACCAAAAACCTGCAATTCTGATGTTTTTTATTATTTATTTTTTTACGGCGTTCGCCATGCGCTATGAATGACAATTTTACGTTATTCTGCCGGTCGGTACGATTACGGTGATACCAGATGTATATATGCGCAATAAAATCACTTTTGTTTCAAATAATTTATTTTTGGTGTCACCAGATTCTGAGAGCCATAACTTTTTTATTTTTCCGTCAAAAAAGCGGTGGGAGAGCTTGTTTTTTGCGGGACGGGCTGCGTTTTTTAATGGTATAATTTTGGGGTACATGCAACTTTTAGATCCCTTTTTTTATTCTGTTTTGCGAGGGGTAGCGACTAACAAACAGCGATTCTGTAATAGTTTTTTTTTTTTTTTTTTTACGGTGTTCACAGTACGGGTAAAATAGCGTGATATTTTTATAGTTTGGGTCGTTACGGACGCGGGGATACCACATATGTGTACTTTTTTTATGGTTTTTGGTTTTTCCTATAATAAAAGACTTATTATAGGAAAAAAGGCTGTTATAGTGTTTTTTAACATGAAACTTATTTTTTTTTACTTTTTTACAACATTTTTATTAACTTGTTTTAACTTTTTTTTTTTGTCCCACTAGGGAACTTGAAGGCATGAAGCCCTGATCGCTATTCTAATACACTGCACTACCTACATAGTGCAGTGTATTAGAGCTGTCAGCTATTCACTGACAGCAAGCCTATTAGGCTTCGCCTCCCGGCGGGGCCTAATGGGCATCCGTACTAGGAAGCGATTGTTAGGCTATGGTTGCCATAGCAACCATCGGAACACTCGCGGGTGCCAATGGTTGTTATTAGCAACCATAGGGTACGATCTAATCACTTAGCGATAGCTGCATCTAAGGGGTTAATCGGCCGGATCGGAGCCTTGCTCCGGTCCTGGCCGTTAGGGCACGATGTCAGCTGTGACAAACAGCTGACACCCGCGCCCGTGGCAACCATCGTGGTTGCCGACAGGCTACAAGCCACTTCGATGCATCAATCACGTTGATCGATGCATCAAAGGGGTTAATCGGCCGGATCGGAGCCTAGCTCCGGTCCTGGCCATTGCAGAGGGGCGTTGGACAGTGATTTCCCGGCGGTGATAACGCTGGCTCAGCTTCTGAGCCAGCGTCATCACATACACACGTCATAGAGCTGTGATTGGTCAGTCTGCTTTGACTGACCAATCACAGCGATCGACGGCAGGGGACCGCTGTGAATGGTCCACTGCCGTCTTACTGTGCCGGTCAACTGTCATAAACAGTTGACGGCACAGTTCTGTCACCTTGTCCTTTGACAGGGTGACAGTTTTTAGCCAGGACGCACCGGTACGTCCCTGTGCCTTAAAGCACTTCAATGCAGGACGTACCGGTGCGTCCTGGTGCGTTAAGGGTTTAAATATGCACTGACATTTATATTCAATCTCTCCTTCCCCTTTCTTTACCCTATGATACCCACTGGAGTCATGTCCTTATGTAATTTTTTAACATTGTTTGTTATATATGTTTAATAAAAGATTTATACAATTTTATTTATTTGGCTATGTGCTCTACTTGTTCTTCTGTTTATGATCTATGATATGGAGCTGCCTTTCGGTACATGATGGGGGATGTTTTTTCTGTAAACTGTGCCCAGCCTGTACATTAATTGCTTTTGGAATTTATATAGTGATCATGTTCAGACGTGGCAGAATTTTTCCGCTGCAAATGTTGGTGCAGATTTGGGGCAATAACGCAATAAATCTGCACCAACATTTGCATATTTGACAGGTAATTCAGATGTTGCAGATATCACAGCAGACTTGCCACAGATTTCAGTTTTTGCATTGCAAAGGCTGAAATCCGCAGTGAAATTCCGCTTCTTCTCCGCAGTGTAATGAGCATGCTGCGGAGGGGAAATTCTGCACCGCAGCGTAATTTTCGCACAGTTATTTTCTGCAACGTATGAACTAAGTTTCCTAAAAATGTATAGAAAGAAATTAAAAATATGACTGCTGCAGAATTCCACTGTGGACTGTCCGCAGCGGAATTCCACAGCAATTCGGCCACGTCTGAATGTGTCCTAATAGTGCATTCTTAGGTGCGGTTTTTACATTTTGATGTGGAAATACAGTAGGTGCAGGTTTTATGCTGCAGATTAGTTATTTTTGATTTTTTTTAAGCTGGTCAGATACAATTTGCAAGCGGAAACGCAAAATAAATGGCCATGCTGCAGACGAGATTTCTTGAGCTGTCATTTACTTTGCTGCTACTGTATTACGCTGTGGATTTGCTGCACGAAAATACATGTGGCAAATCCGCACATAATATGCATCGTGTGCATTTGGCCTAACAGAGTTTTTTTTACCTCATCCTAAGGCCCCGTTCACACGTGTTGGATTTGATACGGATTTCAATGACAATCTGCATCCCATGAATATGAGGTTTCCGCGACCCAGTTCACATGCTAGGAAAAATTTTCCACGTGTATTTTTGTCCGCACCATGAAAAGAAATCCACCACAACAATAAGTAGCATGCGATAAGCCCCTTTGAATGACCATGGGACTAGTTTTCGTACGGATCTGCTACAAGCTTGTGGCACATCTGCGGCAGAAATCCAAGGGAAGCCTCCGATTTTTGCAGCGTAGAAACACATTGGACTTTAATGACAACGTAAGAAAGTTAGTGATCCTTACATACTCCCAAGTACGTACATACTCTTAACGCCCCCATCACATTGTGTTGTTGTCCTACATTTAGGCTGGGTTCACACGACCTATTTTCAGGCGTAAACGAGGCATATTATGCCTCGATTTACGCCTGAAAATACGGCTCCAATACGTTGGCAAACATCTGAATGGGTTTGCCGACGTACTGTGCCGACGACGAGTAAAATAACAGCCTCGTCAAAGAAGTGCAGGACACTTCTTTGGACGTAATTTGAGCCGTTTTTCATTGATTCCAATAAAGAACCGCTCACAATTACGGCCGTCAAAGACGCCTCGCAAAATGCGAGTACGAGCAATTACGTCTGAAATGACGGATGTAAAGGATCTGCCAGGCACAGCTCCGAAGTGTTACCTCCTCATAGAGAATACGATTGCGCTATCGAATTGGTACCAGGAGCTAAGCTTCCTAAGGGTAGGATATTTAATCTTTCTTGTCCCGAATGTGAAGCCATGAGAGTGTATATCCAGGAATCCCTGGCCAAGTGTTACATTCGTCCCTCTTCTTCTCCGGTAGGTGCTGGCTTCTTCTTCGTGGGGAAGAAGGATGGTGGTCTTAGGCCATGCATTGACTACCGTAGCCTGAATAAGGTCACGGTAAGGAACCAGTATCCCCTTCCTTTGATTCCTGATCTCTTTAATCAGGTTCAGGGGGCCCAATGGTTTTCTAAATTGGATCTACGGGGGGCGTATAACCTTATTCGCATCAAAGAGGGGGATGAGTGGAAGACTGCGTTTAACACGCCCGAAGGCCATTTCGAATACCTCGTCATGCCCTTTGGGTTGTGTAATGCCCCTGCGGTCTTCCAGAATTTCATAAATGAGATTTTGAGAAATTACCTGGGGATTTTTCTGTTTTCCAAGGACTGGTCCTCCCACATTGAGCATGTCAGGAAGGTGCTCCAGGTCCTTCGGGAAAACAAACTGTTTGCCAAAACCGAAAAATGTGTGTTTGGGGTACAGGAGATTCCATTTTTGGGTCAAATCCTCACTCCTCATGAATTCCGCATGGACCCCGCCAAGGTTCAGGCTGTGGCGGAATGGGTCCAACCTGCCTCCCTGAAGGCGTTAGGGGGGATTCAGACGAGCGTGATTTGCGCGCGTGCAGGCCGCGTATTTTCTGCGCGTCACGCACAGCACTATAGAAGTCAATGAGGCAGTTCAAACAGTGCGTGATTCTTGCGCAGCGTTTGTTCGCTGCGTACTATACGTGACAGGTTCAATAACTCTGCGTATTTCACGCATCACGCACCCATTGAAGTCAATGGGTGCGTGAAAATCACGCATGTCATACGCTGGCAGCAGCTGCGAACGCGCGTTTTTCACGCAGGACACGTTGTCTCAATGCAAAGGAGTTTGAACTAACTAGTTGAAACCAGCATAAAAGCAGGAAGTTGGTTAGACAGCAGGTTTTGCAAAAGAGGCCACACCGTTTGCAAAAGCACCACAAGCACCTTGCAGGCATGCCTCGGCAGATGGATGTGGCGAAGCTCATCAGGTTAGTTCAGGAGCGGCCGGAGGTCTGGAACACCCATGCGGAGTCGTACCATGACCGCACATTGAAGGAGGCAGCATGGGAGCAGATAGCAGAGGCGCTATTCGACCAGGAGTGGGCCGACAGCCGCACCCGTGACCGGCAACGAATTGGTGAGTGGATATCTGTGTGTCGCCATTGATGTGTCTAATGACATCCATATTGGATATTGCGTCCCTGCTGAATAATTGCCTGTCATTGCCAACGTTTCGGTTCAGTGCCATCTTTATATAGTATCATCAACTTAGGTTTGTTCTTGTGTAGACGTGTGGTACACCAGTTTATATGCACTGTCTGTGTGCGCACTCACATCTGCTGAGTTTATTCAATGATGTGTTCTTTATTCATCATACAGTGGACGATGTAAAGAGACGGTGGCGCAGCTCGAGGGACCAGTTCCGTCGAGAACATGGATCCGGCGCCCGTAGCGGAGATGGTGGTCCACGAAAACGGCGCTACATTTACTACGACCAGCTGTTGTTCCTGCGGGAAATAATGGACATGCGACCGTAAGTACTCGTTGTTGTCCCTTTGTGGCCACGTCACCTTCCAAAAATGTTACATACGCCAAAACACCTTTGTGTTTGCACATGACATTTGGTTCCTCAACTGACGTGTCCCCTATATTATAGAACTAGCGACACTCTGGATGCGTCAGAAGAGGAGGCACGGCACGAGTGTAGCCAGGCGTCAGAATCCGCTGCTCCCCTGGTCGCCCTAACCCCGGAGGCCACCAGAGAGGATCCTGGTCCAGTCGCCTCAGCGCCTGAAGCAGGACAACCGGACCAAGTGGCACCTAGTCAAGCAGCACCCCGCCGCGGACGTCCTGTTAACCCACCCGCAGCTGCACAGGTGGACGCCCGTGCTCTTGAGTACCTGCGCCGTGCTGCTGATGAGGACCAGCATGATTTTTTTTGTCGGAGCATGGCACCTTTGATGCGGCGGGTACCAGAGGATAGGTTGGTGCGGCTGCAAATAAATATGCTGTCGCTAATCGACTGTGCGACACCCCCGCTAAGTCCAGGCCGGTGCTTTACTTCTATTGAGCACTGGCGTAGTGTCTATATGCCCTCAGCGTGTGCCCATGTGCCACGGCCCTCCCAACCTGCCCCCGTCTTCTCGCAGATGGCGCAATACCCTCCTGCCCCAAGATACCTCTCCCCTGCCCCAATGCCTGGGCCAGTCCGTCACTTTCCTCCATACTCTATACCTGGGCCAAGTTTACAGGCTCACATGCAGCCTCAGGGCTACCCACCGCAGTATCAACCCCAATATGCTGTGCAGGAATAGGCTCCTCAGGGCCGGGGACAGCATAGTGGTGCGGAACTGTCTGGTTACAGCTCGCCACCCCAGGCCTATCAGAATCTGTAGGGGCAAGTTTTTTCTACGGGCACATGTTACAAAGCGATGACATGCTAGGAATCCCTACATGTATTTGTTGTATATGCATCATGTTGGTGCACTTTTTAGTTCGGGTATGTTTTCCCGCCTCTGTATTTTGCTGATATGGCGTGTATGTGCCACAAACATGACCGCTAAAGTTAGATATTTTTAACTTCTGTGTGGACAATCCTTTTGTTACCTTGCGCACCATTTCTACTGCCTCTACCGCTATGAGGTGCCATTGCGTTAGAGGTTGTGACGGTATTATATTTCTCCACCACATCTTTGAGGTCTTCGTTGGTCGGAAGGGGTTTGGAATACCAGGAACTCAGCTGTAATTAGTATAGTTAGTGTTTGGCCATAACTAACTTTACTCACCCCAAAAGGCTCACATACATGTAGGGCAGGAAATACATAGTTTCCACAAGAGGATGTGATGTCCATGCATTCTTGCCGTCTAAAAAGGGTATTCCAAGCGCCTACCGAGCTTTAAGCTCGCAACCCACGTCAAGGGGCCTCAAGTTTTGCGAGTCCCTAACCCTCCCCCACACCCCCAAAACAAAAAAGGCCTTGAGGGATAAACAGACGTTCTCTCAAAGAATAGTAACTTCACCACACCTCAAATGGCAGCGTTCTGGCAGGTTACATCTCAAGCCTGCCTGTCAAAATACTCCGCAAATTGGTGGCGCACTCGCTGCCCACATGTCGGTGCCCGGCCAGGCCGAGCAGCCTGGCCCAGGCTGGTGGTGGGTGCAGATGTTACCATATATTCCCCATTATGAGCGGCATCATGGATGCGGGTAAAGTTGTGCAGCACAACACAGGCTTTGATCACACATGTGACATTTGACAGCGACAATTGCATTGATGTCATCAGGACCCTCCACTTGCTGGTCATGATGCCAAAGGCACATTCCACGACTTTCCGTGCTCTGCATAGTCGCTGATTGAAAATGCGCCTACGGTTATCCAAGCCCCTCCGCGCAAATGGCCGCATTACGTGTCTGCTGAGGGCAAAACCTTCATCTGCAACCATAACATAAGGAACGGGTGGACCGCTGGTGCCAGGGAGGATGCTAGGCTCGGGGACATCAAGTTGGTTGGACATTAGACGCTGGGCCATTCTGGATGAGCGAAAAATGCGTGCATCCGCCGAGCTGCCATAGGACCCGATGTCCACGATGGTAAAGCAGAAATTACAGTACGACAAGGCAAGCAAGACTATGGAAAAAAACTGCTTGTAATTGAAGTAGCGAGAGCCAGAGTGGGGCGGTTTCTGCACACGGATGTGCTTCCCATCGAGTGCACCAATACAGTTAGGAAATTGGGTGTCGCGTTCAAACTGCTGCGCTATGCGAAGCCAGTGTTGGGCCGTAGGCTGAGGGATCACGCTGCTCTTCAATCTCTGCCACAGGACCACACAGGTTGCTGGGACAATGCCGGAAATAGTGGAGACTCCAATAAGGAATTCAAAATGAAGGGCATGGTAGCTATTGCCGGTCGCCAAAAATCTACAGGAAATCATACAAGCAAACCACAAAGCAAACATGTTAGTTAGGACATTAAGGACATAAAATAATGTGTAACCTGGATCACAAAACTGCACATACCGTAACGTCAGAAGGAGACGCTCCTCGGGGGAAATACAGCGTCGCATGTTTGTGTTCTGATAGGTTATTGCAGGCCGAACCAGCCCCAGCAGCATATCAAAGGCATGCACAGACAGGCGGCAAAAGGCCCGAAATTTATCAGGGTGACGACGGAGGTCAGCAAAGAGGGTATGAAAATGCCCTTTAGAGGTGCGTTGAGCCACTATTGGGTGAACCCACATCCTACCTGATCTCCGCCGGTGTGGCCGTAGAAGGCTACCTCGTTGCCCAAACCTCCGGGATAGCATCCATGCTAATAGGACACGGGCCAGAGAGCTAGGTGGCATCAATGCAGTGTGGCAGACAAACTTCCCTAAAATACTGGTAGAAACAGTGGGTTGCATCCAAAGCACACAAATGAATTAACACAGGTGCACACATGAAGCAGGGGTATTGCATTCATGGCCCTTTTGAAGCCTGGCGTAAACAGAACAGCTGAGTGCGTTTTTTACACGCGCGGGAAAAACGCATGTCTTACGCGCGTATTACACGCATACATCATTAAAATACGCATTGCACACGCTGCTGACACGCGCGCAAAACGCCGCGTTGTTTGCGCGCGCAGAAACGCAACGCTCGTGTGAATCTGCCCTTACAGTGTTTTTTGGGGTTCGCTAATTATTACAGGAGATTTATTGCTAACTTCTTGGTCATCGCTAAGCCCCTTACGGACCTCACTCGCAAAGGTGCTGATCTCCTCCACTGGCCTCCTGAGGCTGTCCAGGCTTTTGAGGTCCTTAAGAAGTGCTTTGTCTCGGCCCCGGTGCTGGTTCAGCCCAACCAAATGGAGCCATTTATCGTGGAAGTTGACGCATCTGAGGTGGGAGTGGGGGCTGTCTTGTCCCAGGGTACCAGGTCCCTCACCCGTCTCCGCCCCTGTGCCTACTTCTCCAGGAAGTTTTCGCCAACTGAAAGTAACTATGATATTGGCAACCGCGAACTCTTAGCCATTAAATGGGCATTTGAAGAGTGGCGCCACTTCCTGGAGGGGGCTAGGCACCAGGTAACGGTCCTTACCGACCACAAGAATCTGGTTTTCCTAGAATCTGCCCGGAGGCTAAACCCGAGACAAGCTCGATGGGCGTTATTTTTTACCAGATTCAATTTTTTGGTTACCTATAGGGCTGGGTCTAAAAATATTAAGGCTGATGCACTGTCGCGTAGCTTCATGGCCAGCCCTCCTTCGGAGGAAGATCCTGCTTGTATTTTGCCTCCAGGTATAATCATTTCCTCGATCGATTCTGATTTAGTCTCTGATATTGCTGCTGATCAAGGTGCAGCTCCCGGGAACCTTCCTGAGAACAAGCTGTTTGTTCCCCTGCAATTCCGGCTAAGGGTACTTAGGGAAAATCATGACTCCGCACTATCTGGCCATCCAGGCATCCTGGGTACCAAACACCTCATTACCAGAAATTATTGGTGGCCTGGGTTGCCTAAAGACGTTAAGGCCTATGTCGCCGCTTGTGAGGTTTGTGCTAGGTCCAAGACACCCAGGTCCCGACCAGCGGGCTTACTGCGTTCGTTGCCCATTCCCCAGAGACCTTGGACACATATCTCCATGGATTTTATCACCGATTTGCCTCCATCCCAAGGCAAGTCGGTGGTGTGGGTGGTGGTGGACCGCTTCAGTAAGATGTGCCACTTTGTGCCCCTCAAGAAACTACCCAACGCCAAAACGTTGGCTACCTTGTTTGTCAAACACATCCTGCGTCTCCATGGGGTCCCTGTCAATATTGTTTCGGACAGAGGGGTACAATTTGTTTCATTGTTTTGGAGAGCCTTCTGTATGAAGTTGGGGATTGATCTGTCCTTCTCCTCTGCCTTCCATCCTGAAACCAATGGCCAAACGGAGAGGACTAATCAATCTCTAGAACAATACTTAAGGTGTTTTGTCTCTGACTGTCAATTTGATTGGGTCTCTTTCATTCGCCGAATTTTCCCTTAATAACAGGGTCAGTAACTCGTCAGGGGTCTCTCCTTTTTTTTGTAATTTTGGGTTTAATCCACGGTTCTCCTCCGTTTCACCTGGTAGTTCCAACAATCCCGAGGTAGAGGTCGTTCATCGGGAACTGTGCACAGTCTGGGCCCAGGTTCAGAAAAACCTAGAGGTGTCCCAGAGCGTACAAAAAACTCAGGCTGATAAAAAACGTTCTGCTAACCCCCTGTTTATGGTCGGGGATCTGGTGTGGTTGTCGTCTAGGAACTTGCGTCTCAAGGTTCCGTCCAAGAAGTTTGCTCCCCGGTTTATTGGGCCGTATAAGGTCATTGAGGTCCTCAATCCTGTCTCCTTCCGGCTGGAGTTACCCCCGTCTTTTCGGATACACGACGTGTTTCATGCCTCCCTCCTCAAACGCTGCTCCCCGTCCTTGGCTCCCTCGAGGAGACCTCCTGTTCCCATCCTCACCCCTGAGGGGGTGGAATTCGAGGTGGCCAGGATTGTGGACAGCAAGATGGTCCAAGGCTCCCTCCAGTACCTGGTCCATTGGAGAGGATACGGGCCCGAGGAGAGGACTTGGGTACCCGCCCGGGATGTTCACGCTGGGGTATTGGTCAGGAGGTTCCACCTGCGTTTCCCCAGTAAGCCAGGTCCACTTAGAAAGGGTCCGGTGGCCCCTCATAAAAGGGGGGTACTGTAAAGGATCTGCCAGGCACAGCTTCGGGGTTAACTCCCAGAACTAATCAGTCAGCACCTGAGAATACATCCCTGAGACTGACTCCTGCTTCCACCATTCAGGCTGGCAGGCTTAGGAGTGGGAGAGCCTATCGTAACCTGGCCAGACTCAGCTAGCTCCCGCCCTCGGTCTATTTAAGCCTGCACTTCCTGTCCCTCGGTGCTTGTGATTCTTTCCTTGTGGTTCCTGGCCCAGCTACAGCTATTGCTATTTTTGATCCTGCTCCATACAGACCCTGGCTTACCGACTACTCTTCTGCTTTTCGTTTTGTACCTCGCACACTCCTGGCTTGACTCGGCTCGTTCACCACTCTGGTTGCTCACGGTGTTGCCGTGGGCAACGGCCCCTTTTCCTTGCTTGTGTTCCTTTGTATGTTTGTCGTGTTTGTCGTGCACTTACTGAGCGCAGGGACCGCCGCCCAGTTGTACCCCGTCGCCTACAAATACAGTTAGCGTGTGCACATACCCTTATTGTACAGAAAATCTCGGAACATACACTATAAACAACGTAGACGATAATTCACAAGGCTCCATTATATTCTTTTAGTCTACATCGGGCTGGTATATGTCGGAAAAAAAACTTTTTTTGAAGGATGGAATAGCGTAGTAGATTTTGCCATTCCATCCTGAAAGATTCCACAAAAACCGTATACCGCTCCTGACATTACTATATGGACAGTGACGTCAGGAGCTTCCCAATGCCGGAGTCCCCAGGCAGGGCAACACAACTGCTCTGCCTGTGGACTTTGTCCATGGGGAAGCTCCTAACATCACTGTCCATATATGTAAAGTGACGTCAGGGGATTCAGCGTTGCCGACGCTCCAGCTGTGTACTCAGGCTTTGCAAAACTTCTGACACCACTCTACGTATATGGACATCAGGAGCAGCGCCATAGTCCCTGGGCAGAGCGCTAGTAGAAGGCTCCAGCCCTGTTCATTGACAGTGACTTCAGTAGTTTCCCCTGGGCCATTCCCCGGGCGACGTATCCCACTGTATGCCATACAGAGAGATACGATTTGGATAAATAGATCAAAATCCAGAGCATTAACCCGTCACTGCCTGCTCCATGGTTTCCTTCACTGTAATTGACATCAGCACCAAAATCAGTTAATGCATATAACTTACAAACGTGAGTGCCACACTTTCCATTGCCCACCCTAGCTAATAGAGGAGGGGCTCAGACATCTTGGCTGTATGGGGCCCAGAAATTCCCCATGGCGGCCCTGGTCATCACTAAAGACACTTTTATGCCATGCTATTTCTCTGTAAAGGATCTGCCAGGCACAGCTTCTGTGTCAACGCCCATAGGTAATCAGTCTGCACCTGCTTCTATGTCTGTGAGACTGACTCCATCTTCCACCACTCAGGATGGCAGGCTTAGGAGTGGGAGAGCCTATCACAGCCTGGCCAGACGGAGCTAGCTCCCGCCCTCTGTCTATTTATACCTGCCTTTCCTGTTCCTCCTTGCTTGTGATTCTTCTCTGTTGGATTCCTGGCCCTGCTGCAGCTTCTTGAAATATTTGTCCCTGCTTCATATTGACCCCGGCTTACTGACTACTCTCCTGCTCTGCGTTTGGTACCTCGTACACTCCTGGTTTGACTCGGCTTGTTCACTACTCTCCTGCTCTGCGTTTGGTACCTCGTACACTCCTGGTTTGACTCGGCTCGTTCACTACTCTTGTTTCTCACGGTGTTGCCGTGGGCAACTCCCCATTTCCCTTAGCTTCTGTGTACCCTTGTCTGTTTGTCTGTCGTGCACTTATTGAGCGTAGGGACCGTCGCCCAGTTGTACCCCGTCGCCTAGGGCGGGTCATTGCAAGTAGGCAGGGACTGAGTGGCGGGTAGATTAGGGCTCACTTGTCTGTTTCCCTACCCCCATCATTACATCCTCTTTGTTAATTTATGTGAATGCATCTCCCATACATTCTATCTATCTATCTATCTATCTATCTATCTATCTATCTATCTATCTATCTATCTATCTATCTATCTATCTATCTATCTATCTATCTATCTATCTATCTAATGTCTATCTAATGTCTATCTAATGTCTGTCTAATGTCTGTCTAATGTCTGTCTAATGTCTGTCTGTCTAATGTCTGTCTGTTTAATGTCTGTCTGACTAATGTCTGTCTGTCTATCCAATGTCTGTCTGTCCAATGTCTGTCCAATGTCTGTCCGTCTGTCCGTCCGTCCGTCCGTCCATCTATCCATCCATCCATCTATCCATCTAGTCAGAGGTGAATATATGCTTTTTGGTTTTTTTAGCACGCAACATTCACCTTCCACATACATTCACAAGAGGGCAGCACAATACTGTCATGTATTCTTCTCATGCCGTTATGTAGCCTTTCCAATATAAATTTGTTTTGATTTGAGTCCCTATGCAGTTGAAGGTATACATACTTACAATGGAGCTAAGTGGTAGCTGAAGTCTATTGCTGAAGTCTGGTGACACTAAATTAACTTCTGATGTTAGTTCTGTGTTCAGTCTGATCTAATGAAAAATGCAGCCAAGCATCAAGAGACAGACACCACACAAGATTGCATATTTGAAGCGGAGTTCACTTTTCTTTATTGAATTTGCAGTAAAACAGGTAGAGCAATCTTTCATCCTTATTCACAGTGCGAGGCTAGTGACATTGTCATTATTACAATGGTATAACTATTAGCATACTTAAAGTAATATTATGGTTATTGTATAAGGAAAAGTTATTACATTTTTCACTATACTTTCTGTATCAATTCCCAATAATTTTCAAGATCTCTGATTTCCGTCATTCAGTAGGATCCTTCAATGTTTACTTTCAGTGAATACTATTCTGTCCTGTTGCCTAGCTCAATACAGGACACTTCTCTGATAACTGTACTGTAACTATTGAGAAGAGCAACTCATCACATGGACAAATTTATTTCCACTGGATGTAAACAATAGTAATTCCTTGTCAATGGCTGCAAGCAGAGACCTTGAACAGCTTGTTGAAATTTCAATAAAAAGTACGATAGAAGATTGAATGACTCTTCATTATACAAATAATAATTATTTACTAAAACCGTAATACCCCTATAAAAACAAATACAAATAATACATTTTAAATATAAAAAATAAACATAACATTAAAACAAGAAAAAGTAATAACAATATATTAACAAATAAAAATAAAATGTTATATATTTGCATTCACATTCAACAAATTAAATCAAGATTTTTGACTCTTCAAAGTAACCACCTCTAGCTGATATAACAGCTTTACACAATCGAGGCATTCTTTCTACAATTGCATTCAGATATTGTTCAGAAATTTCTTCCCATCATTGTTGCAGAAGTTCCCACAAATGTGCAGTTTTTGATGCAAAGCCAAAAATAGATCAAAATGGAAGGATTAGCTTAAGGGCATGGTCAGACGTGGCAGAATATTTCCGCTAAAAATGTTGCTGCAGATTCGTTGCGAATTTTCCGCAACGTCTGAACTAAGTTTCCTAAAAATGTATAGAAACGGATTTCGTTGTGGAAAATCTGTAACATATTACAATAACAGCAGTGTGGATGAGATTTGAACAAATGTACACTGCTTTAAAAACTCGCAGAAAAAAGATTATTTATTTTTTTTTAATCGGCAGCATGTCAATTTATGCTGTTGAATCGCTGTTTTTCTGTTACGGGTTTTCCTCTTTGAACTCAATGGGAAGGTAAAACAGATGTTGCGATTTTTGTGGTGGAAAAGCTGCAATCCTGCTGCAAAAATCACAACTCAGAAAAAAATGCTATACCTAGTGAAGGAAATAAGTATTTGATCCCTTGCTGATTTTGTAAGTTTGCCCACTGTCAAAGACATGAACAGTCTAGAATTTTGAGGCTAGGTTAATTTTACCAGTGAGAGATAGATTATATTTTTAAAAAAACCTGAAAATCACATTGTTAAAATTATATATATTTATTTGCATTTTGCACAGAGAAATAAGTATTTGATCCCTTTGGCAAACAAGACTTAATGCTTGGTGGCAAAACCCTTGTTGGCAAGCACAGCAGTCAGACGTTTTTTGTAGTTGATGATGAGGTTTGCACACATGTTAGATGGCATTTTGGCCCACTCCTCTTTGCAGATCATCTGTAAATCATTAAGATTTTGAGGCTGTCGCTTGGCAACTCGGATCTTCAGCTCCCTCCATAAGTTTTCGATGCAATTAAGGTCTGGAGACTGGCTAGGCCACTCCATGACCTTAATGTGCTTCTTTTTGAGCCACTCCTTTGTTGCCTTGGCTGTATGTTTCGGGTCATTGTCGTGCTGGAAGACCCAGCCACGAGCCATTTTTAATGTCCTGGTGGAGGGAAGGAGGTTGTCACTCAGGATTTGACGGTACATGGCTACATCCATTCTCCCACTGATGCGGTGAAGTAGTCCTGTGCCCTTAGCAGAGAAACACCCCCAAAACATAATGTTTCCACCTCCATGCTTGACAGTGGGGATGGTGTTCTTTGGGTCATAGGCAGCATTTCTCTTCCTCCAAACACGGCGAGTTGAGTTAATGCCAAAGAGCTCAATTTTAGTCTCATCTAACCACAGCACCTTCTCCCAATCACTCTCAGAATCATCCAGATGTTCATTTGCAAACTTCAGATGGGCCTGTACATGTGCCTTCTTCAGCAGGGGGACCTTGCGGATTTTAATCCATTACGGCGTAATGTGTTACCAATGGTTTTCTTGGTGACTGTGGTCCCAGTTGCCTTCAGATCATTAACAAGTTCCCCCCGTGTAGTTTTCGGCTGAGCTCTCACCTTCCTCAGGATCAAGGATACCCCACGAGGTGAGATTTTGCATGGAGCCCCAGATCGATGTCGATTGACAGTCATTTTGTATGTCTTCCATTTTCTTACTATTGCACCAACAGTTGTCTCCTTCTCACCCAGCGTCTTACTTATGGTTTTGTAACCCATTCCAGCCTTGTGCAGGTCTATGATCTTGTCCCTGACATCCTTAGAAAGCTCTTTGGTCTTGCCCATGTTGTAGAGGTTAGAGTCAGACTGATTAATTGAGTCTGTGGACAGGAGTCTTTTATACAGGTGACCATTTAAGACAGCTGTCTTTAATGCAGGCACCAAGTTGATATGGAGCGTGTAACTGGTCTGGAGGAGGATGAACTCTTAATGGTTGGTAGGGGATCAAATGCTTATTTCTCATTGCAAAATGCAAATAAATATATAGAATTTTGACTATGTGATTTTCAGTTTTTTTTTTTTTTATATATATAATCTATCTCTCACTGGTAAAATTAACCTAGCCTAAAAATTCTAGGCTGTTCATGTCTTTGACAGTGGGCAAACTTACAAAATCAGCAAGGGATCAAATACTTATTTCCTTCACTGTATATTAAGGTGCCCCTAATTATTAGGAAAAGAGGAGACACAGTATAAAGTACAAAGTACCTGAGGGCAGTGAATGTAAACAACGGCATATATTCAGAAACTGTCTGCATGAAGACACTTCTGTGACATCCCGAAGGAGTGGAATAGGGAAAACCCATCGGACCCCTCTTACACATAATGAAAGAAGTGGAGTGGAAAAAGTGGTCAATGGACATTCTATAAACATCCATCACCACCAACCTGGAAGGTAGACACTGGCACCATAGATGTGTCATATATCCATGTGCCATTAGTATCCCCCTATAGATCCTTAATTAACACGCCAGTGTTCAAGTGTATGAGTGAGGGGCCCATCCAATATCATGTGTCATAAAATCAGAAAAGTATGGGATCGCCTGCACGTACCAGTGTCATTCACCTTGTTCAGGTCCATATAAATGGCAATATCAACATAAATAATTTATCTTAAAATGGAATCAGATGGTACCCAAAAATTGAGAACAGCAAAATGTACAAATCCATGATATCTTGTTTCTCCAGAGGTGATCTCCGTGTAGATCTGAGTGTCATCTAAAAGGAGGAAAACAAATTTTAATTTATCACATAGTACGAAGTGCTGCCGTGAGCGCTGGCCCCTGTCTCCTTCCTAGGAGACGCCAGCGCTCACTTCCGCTCCGTCCTGCTGTGTCCCGTAGGGTGTGCGCGCTCGCTCGCTCGCGCGCGGCCTTAAAGGGCCAGCGAGCGCACAAAAGGATCGTCATCATCATCAACTGCCATGATTTCTGCAATGATCAACTGCCATGGTCTATAAGAAGGCCCCAGGCCTTCTGATCCTTGCAGCTGCTGTCGTTTGCCACGTCCACTGTCGTTTGCCACGTCCAGTGTCTTCTGCCACGTCCAGATGTCTTCTGCCACGTCCAGTGTCTTCTGCCACGTCCAGTGTCTTCTGTCAAGTCCAGTGTCTTCTGCCACGTCCAGTGTCTTCTGCTACATCGGATACTGCCCGCCACGTCTGGCGCAACCTGCCGCACCAGCCTCCATCCGTGCTGAAGCCACAGCCACCGTCTGGACTATTTCAGGTACCCAAGCATTACTGTCTGCCATTGACTTTCGCATAGACTGTGACCTGGTCAGCTGCCTCCCCGCTACGGCGGAGCAGCCTAGTGGGTGCACATACCCTGTGTCCCTGTGTCCATGACGGTACGCTCAGGCCATGGAACCCGCTGGCCAGCCCAAGACCGCAGTCCATAATATTCAGACAGAGATGCATGACCTACGCACACGTCAGGATCAACTTCTTGAGGTGGTGAATTCTATCCTTGTCTGCCTGGATCTACTCGCTGCTCCACCTCCGGTTCTTCCTCCTGAACCCAAACTTGGAGCAACAAGGACCTGTATCCGCGGACCTAGCTTTGTTCCTGCAGTCCTTTCGTGCCGTGTTTGAGGAGCCGGGTCGAACATCCTCTGCCGCAGCCACTCTGTTGACCCTCAAGCAAGAAGGCTCCACAGTAGGGGAGTATGCTATCTCCTTCCGTACCCTAGCAGCCGAGCTGGCATGGAACAATGAGGCACTGGTGGCGACCTTCTGGCAGGGACTGTCCTGTCACATCAAGGACGAACTGGCGGCCCGCGACCTTCCTTCTACCTTGGATGCCCTCATCCTGCTAGCCACCCGGGTTGACATGAGAATCCGGAAGCGCTCTCAAGAGGTTCGACAGGAGAGCCGGGTCCACAGACTAGCACCCTCGGTCCAGAGACCACTATTGTCCTCTCCTAGTGCGCTTGTAAAGGATCTGCCAGGCACAGCTTCGGAGTTAACTCCCATAATTAATCAGTCAGCACCTGAATCTACATCCCTGAGACTGACTCCAGCTTCCACCACTCAGGCTGGCAGGCTTAGGAGTGGGAGAGCCTATCGCAACCTGGCCAGACTCAGCTAGCTCCCGCCCTCGGTCTATTTAAGCCTGCCCTTCCTGTCCCTCGGTGCTTGTGATTCTTTTCGTGTGGTTTCCAGGCCCAGCTACAGCTCCTTCTATTTTGATCCTGCTCCATACAGACCCTGGCTTACTGACTACTCTTCTGCTCTTCGTTTGGTACCTCGCACACTCCTGGCTTGACTCGGCTCGTTCACCACTCTGGTTGCTCACGGTGTTGCCGTGGGCAACTGCCCCTTTCCCTTGCTTGTATTCCCTTGTATGTTTGTCGTGTTTGTCGTGCACTTACTGAGCGCAGGGACCGCCGCCCAGTTGTACCCCGTCGCCTAGGGCGGGTCATTGCAAGTAGGCAGGGACAGAGTGGCGGGTAGACTAGGGCTCACTTGTCCGTTTCCCTACCCCCCGTCATTACATAATCACAAGCCCATACCTAGTCTACCCTGGTCCCTGACACCACTATGGACCCCCGTGAGACCCTGGCTCAGCAAATGCAGGGTCTCTCCCTACAGGTCCAGGCCCTGGCTCAGAGGGTCAACCAGCCTGATGCTACCTTGGTAGTTCCCCTCACCTCACCTCTTGAACCCCACCTCAAGTTGCCCGACCGGTTCTCAGGGGACCGGAGGGCTTTTCTCTCCTTTCGGGAGAGTTGTAGGCTTTACTTTAGTTTAAAGCCCCATTCCTCAGGTTCTGAGAGCCAGCGGGTGGGTATAATTATGTCCCGGCTCCAGGAAGGGCCCCAAGAGTGGGCCTTCTCCTTGGCTCCTGACGCCCCTGAACTTTCCTCCGTTGATTGTTTCTTTTCTGCTCTCGGACTTATTTATGACGAGACTGACAGGACTGCCTTTGCCGAGAGTCAGCTGGTGACCTTACGTCAGGGTAAGAGACCTGTTGAGGAGTATTGTTCTGACTTTAGGAAGTGGTGCGTAGCTTCTCGGTGGAATGACCCTGCCTTAAGGTGCCAGTTTAGGTTGGGTCTGTCGAATGCCCTGAAAGACCTGCTAGTTAGCTATCCCTCTTCTGACTCCCTAGACCAGGTTATGGCTTTAGCGGTACGACTTGACCGACGTCTCAGGGAACGACAACGTGAACGTTTATGTGTTTTCTCCTCCGACTCCCCCATGATGCCTCCCGAAGTTCCGTTGCTTCGTTCCTCCCCAAAAGACTCAGAGATACCTATGCAACTCGGGGCCTCCGTGTCCCCCCAACAACGTAGAGAATTCCGCAGGAAGAATGGTCTCTGCTTCTACTGTGGGGATGACAAGCATCAAGTGAACAACTGTCCTAAGCGTAAGAATGCAGCCAGAGAACTTCCGCGCCTAAGTGATCATCGGGGAGGTCACTTGGGCGCACAGGTATTTCCTGTAAATAGGAAACGTACTAAGATCTTGCTTCCCTTTCAGGTCTCTTTTGGTGGTAGGTCTGCTACCGGCAGTGCCTTCGTGGATTCAGGGTCCTCTACTAATATCATGTCTGTGGAATTTGCTATGTCTCTTGCTATGCCTCTGATTGATTTGCCTAAACCTGTCCCGGTAGTGGGTATCGACTCCACTCCTCTTGCTAATGGTTATTTTACACAGCATACCCCTGTTTTTGAACTCCTTGTTGGCTCCATGCATTTGGAGCAGTGCTCTGTACTGTTGATGCAGGGATTATCGTACAATTTGGTTCTAGGCCTTCCCTGGTTGCAGCTGCATAATCCCACGCTTGACTGGAATACTGGGGAGCTAACCAAATGGGGTAATGAATGTTTTACGTCATGTTTTTCTGTTAATTCTATTTCTCCCCCTGAGGAGGCGAACACGCTACCCGAGTTTGTTCAGGACTTCGCTGATGTTTTCTCTAAGAAGGCCTCCGAAGTGTTACCTCCTCATAGAGAATACGATTGCGCTATCGAATTGGTACCAGGAGCTAAGCTTCCTAAGGGTAGGATATTTAATCTTTCTTGTCCTGAACGTGAAGCCATGAGAGAGTATATCCAGGAATGCCTGGCCAAGGGTTACATTCGTCCCTCTACTTCTCCGGTAGGTGCTGGCTTCTTCTTCGTAGGGAAGAAGGATGGTGGTCTTAGGCCATGCATTGACTACCGTAGCCTGAATAAGGTCACGTTAAGGAACCAGTATCCCCTTCCTTTGATTCCTGATCTCTTCAATCAGGTTCAGGGGGCCCAATGGTTCTCTAAGTTGGATCTACGGGGGGCGTATAACCTTATCCGCATCAAAGAGGGGGATGAGTGGAAGACTGCGCTTAACACGCCCGAGGGCAATTTCGAATACCTCGTCATGCCCTTTGGGTTGTGTAATGCCCCTGCGGTCTTCCAGAATTTCATAAATGAGATTTTGAGAAATTACCTGGGGATATTTCTTGTAGTGTACCTTGATGACATACTGGTGTTTTCCAAGGACTGGTCCTCCCACATTGAGCATGTCAGGAAGGTGCTCCAGGTCCTTCGGGAAAACAAACTGTTTGCCAAAACCGAAAGATGTGTGTTTGGGGTACAGGAAATACAATTTTTGGGTCAAATCCTCACTCCTCATGAATTCCGCATGGACCCCGCCAAGGTTCAGGTTGTGGCGGAATGGGTCCAACCTGCCTCCCTGAAGGCGTTACAGTGTTTTTTGGGGTTCGCTAATTATTACAGGAGATTTATTGCTAACTTCTCAATCATCGCTAAGCCTCTTACGGACTTCACTCGCAAAGGAGCTGATCTCCTCCACTGGCCTCCTGAGGCTGTCCAGGCTTTTGAGGTCCTTAAGAGGTGCTTTATCTCGGCCCCGGTGCTGGTTCAGCCCAACCAAATGGAGCCATTTATCGTGGAAGTTGACGCATCTGAGGTGGGAGTGGGGGCTGTCTTGTCCCAGAGTACCAGGTCCCTCACCCATCTCCGCCCCTGTGCCTACTTCTCCAGGAAGTTTTCGCCAACTGAGAGTAACTATGATATTTGCAACCGCGAACTCTTAGCCATTAAATGGGCATTTGAAGAGTGGCGCCACTTCCTGGAGGGGGCTAGGTACCAGGTAACGGTCCTTACCGACCACAAGAATCTGGTTTTCCTAGAATCTGACCGGAGGCTAAACCCGAGACAAGCTCGATGGGCGTTATTTTTTACCAGATTCAATTTTTTGGTCACCTATAGGGCTGGGTCTAAAAATATTAAGGCCGATGCTCTGTCGCGTAGCTTCATGGCCAGCCCTCCTTCGGAGGAAGATCCTGCTTGTATTTTGCCTCCAGGTATAATCATTTCCTCGATCGATTCTGATTTAGTCTCTGAAATTGCTGCTGATCAAGGTTCAGCTCCCGGGAACCTTCCTGAGAACAAGCTGTTTGTTCCCCTGAAATTCCGGCTAAGGGTACTTAGGGAAAATCATGACTCCGCACTATCTGGTCATCCAGGCATCCTGGGTACCAAACACCTCATTACTAGAAACTATTGGTGGCCTGGGTTGCCTAAAGAGGTTAAGGCCTACGTCGCCGCTTGTGAGGTTTGTGCTAGGTCCAAGACTCCCAGGTCCCGACCAGCGGGCTTACTGCGTTCGTTGCCCATTCCTCAGAGACCTTGGACACATATCTCCATGGATTTTATCACCGATTTGCCTCCATCCCAAGGCAAGTCGGTGGTGTGGGTGGTAGTAGACCGCTTCAGTAAGATGTGCCACTTTGTGCCCCTCAAGAAACTACCCAACGCCAAGACGTTGGCTACCTTGTTTGTCAAACACATCCTGCGTCTCCATGGGGTCCCTGTCAATATTGTTTCGGACAGAGGGGTACAATTTGTTTAATTGTTTTGGAGAGCCTTCTGTATGAAGTTGGAGATTGATCTGTCCTTCTCCTCTGCCTTCCATCCTGAAACCAATGGCCAAACTGAGAGGACTAATCAATCTCTAGAACAATATTTAAGGTGTTTTGTCTCTGACTGTCAATATGATTGGGTCTCATTCATTCCCCTCGCCAAATTTTCCCTTAATAACCGGGTCAGTAACTCGTCAGGGGTCTCCCCCTTTTTCTGTAATTTTGGGTTTAATCCACGGTTCTCCTCCGTTTCACCTGGTAGTTCCAACAATCCCGAGGTAGAGGTCGTTCATCGGGAACTGTGCACAGTCTGGGCCCAGGTTCAGAAGAACCTAGAGGCGTCCCAGAGCATACAAAAAACTCAGGCTGATAGAAAACGTTCTGCTAACCCCCTGTTTATGGTCGGGGATCTGGTGTGGTTGTCGTCTAGGAACTTGCGTCTCAAGGTTCCGTCCAAGAAGTTTGCTCCCCGGTTTATTGGGCCGTATAAGGTCATTGAGGTCCTCAATCCTGTCTCCTTCCGGCTGGAGTTACCCCCGTCTTTTCGTATACACGACGTGTTTCATGCCTCCCTCCTTAAACGCTGCTCCCCGTCCTTGGCTCTCTCGAGGAGACCTCCTGTTCCCGTCCTCACCCCTGAGGGGGTGGAATTCGAGGTGGCCAAGATTGTGGACAGCAAGATGGTCCAAGGCTCCCTCCAGTACCTGGTCCATTGGAGAGGATACGGGCCCGAGGAGAGGACTTGGGTACCCGCCCGGGATGTTCACGCTGGGGTATTGGTCAGGAGGTTCCACCTGCGTTTCCCCAGTAAGCCAGGTCCACTTAGAAAGGGTCCGGTGGCCCCTCATAAAAGGGGGGGGGGTACTGTAAAGGATCTGCCAGGCACAGCTTCGGGGTTAACTCCCATAATTAATCAGTCAGCACCTGAATCTACATCCCTGAGACTGACTCCAGCTTCCACCACTCAGGCTGGCAGGCTTAGGAGTGGGAGAGCCTATCGCAACCTGGCCAGACTCAGCTAGCTCCCGCCCTCTGTCTATTTAAGCCTGCCCTTCCTGTCCCTCTGTGCTTGTGATTCTTTTCGTGTGGTTTCCTGGCCCAGCTACAGCTCCTTCTATTTTGATCCTGCTCCATACAGACCCTGGCTTACTGACTACTCTTCTGCTCTTCGTTTGGTACCTCGCACACTCCTGGCTTGACTCGGCTCGTTCACCACTCTGGTTGCTCACGGTGTTGCCGTGGGCAACTGCCCCTTTCCCTTGCTTGTATTCCCTTGTATGTTTGTCGTGTTTGTCGTGCACTTACTGAGCGCAGGGACCGCCGCCCAGTTGTACCCCGTCGCCTAGGGCCGGTCGTTGCAAGTAGGCAGGGACAGAGTGGCGGGTAGACTAGGGCTCACTTGTCCGTTTCCCTACCCCCCGTCATTACATAATCACTAGCCCATACCTAGTCTACCCTGGTCCCTGACACCACTATGGACCCCCGTGAGACCCTGGCTCAGCAAATGCAGGGTCTCTCCCTACAGGTCCAGGCCCTGGCTCAGAGGGTCAACCAGCCTGATGCTACCTTGGTAGTTCCCCTCACCTCACCTCTTGAACCCCACCTCAAGTTGCCCGACCGGTTCTCAGGGGACCGGAGGGCTTTTCTCTCCTTTCGGGAGAGTTGTAGGCTTTACTTTCGTTTAAAGCCTCATTCCTCAGGTTCTGAGAGCCAGCGGGTGGGTATAATTATGTCCCGGCTCCAGGAAGTGCCCCAAGAGTGGGCCTTCTCCTTGGCTCCTGACGCCCCTGAACTTTCCTCCGTTGATTGTTTCTTTTCTGCTCTCGGACTTATTTATGACGAGACTGACAGGACTGCCTTTGCCGAGAGTCAGCTGGTGACCTTACGTCAGGGTAAGAGACCTGTTGAGGAGTATTGTTCTGACTTTAGGAAGTGGTGCGTAGCTTCTCGGTGGAATGACCCTGCCTTAAGGTGCCAGTTTAGGTTGGGTCTGTCGAATGCCCTGAAAGACCTGCTAGTTAGCTATCCCTCTTCTGACTCCCTAGACCAGGTTATGGCTTTAGCGGTACGACTTGACCGACGTCTCAGGGAACGACAACGTGAACGTTTATGTGTTTTCTCCTCCGACTCCCCCATGATGCCTCCCGAAGTTCCGTGGCTTTGTTCCTCCCCGAAAGACTCAGAGATACCTATGCAACTCGGGGCCTCCGTGTCCCCCCAACAACGTAGAGAATTCCGCAGGAAGAATGGTCTCTGCTTCTACTGTGGGGATGACAAGCATCAAGTGAACAACTGTCCTAAGCGTAAGAATGCAGCCAGAGAACTTCCGCGCCTAAGTGATCATCGGGGAGGTCAATTGGGCGCACAGGTATTTCCCGTAAATAGGAAACGTACTAAGGTCTTGATTCCCTTTCAGGTCTCTTTTGGTGGTAGGTCTGCTACCGGCAGTGCCTTCGTGGATTCAGGGTCCTCTACTAATATCATGTCTGTGGAATTTGCTATGTCTCTTGCTATGCCTCTGATTGATTTGCCTAAACCTGTCCCGGTAGTGGGTAGCGACTCCACTCCTCTTGCTAATGGTTATTTTACACAACATACCCCTGTTTTTGAACTCCTTGTTGGCTCCATGCATTTGGAGCAGTGCTCTGTACTGTTGATGCAGGGATTATCGTACGATTTGGTTCTAGGCCTTCCCTGGTTGCAGTTGCATAATCCCACGTTTGACTGGAATACTGGGGAGCTAACCAAATGGGGTAATGAATGTTTTACGTCATGTTTTTCTGTTAATTCTATTTCTCCCCCTGAGGAGGCGAACACGCTACCCGAGTTTGTTCAGGACTTCGCTGATGTTTTCTCTAAGGAGGCCTCCGAAGTGTTACCTCCTCATAGAGAATACGATTGCGCTATCGAATTGGTACCAGGAGCTAAGCTTCCTAAGGGTAGGATATTTAATCTTTCTTGTCCCGAACGTGAAGCCATGAGAGAGTATATCCAGGAATGCCTGGCCAAGGGTTACATTCGTCCCTCTACTTCTCCGGTAGGTGCTGGCTTCTTCTTCGTAGGGAAGAAGGATGGTGTTCTTAGGCCATGCATTGACTACCGTAGCCTGAATAAGGTCACGGTAAGGAACCAGTATCCCCTTCCTTTGATTCCTGATCTCTTCAATCAGGTTCAGGGGGCCCAATGGTTCTCTAAGTTGGACCTACGGGGGACGTATAACCTTATCCGCATCAAAGAGGGGGATGAGTGGAAGACTGCGTTTAACACGCCCGAAGGCAATTTCGAATACCTCGTCATGCCCTTTGGGTTGTGTAATGCCCCTGCGGTCTTCCAGAATTTCATAAATGAGATTTTGAGAAATTACCTGGGGATATTTCTTGTAGTGTACCTTGATGACATACTGGTGTTTTCCAAGGACTGGTCCTCCCACATTGAGCATGTCAGGAAGGTGCTGCAGGTCCTTCGGGAAAATAAACTGTTTGCCAAAACCGAAAAATGTGTGTTTGGGGTACAGGAAATACAATTTTTGGGTCAAATCCTCACTCCTCATGAATTCCGCATGGACCCCGCCAAGGTTCAGGCTGTGGCGGAATGGGTCCAACCTGCCTCCCTGAAGGCGTTACAGTGTTTTTTGGGGTTCGCTAATTATTACAGGAGATTTATTGCTAACTTCTCGGTCATCGCTAAGCCTCTTACGGACCTCACTCGCAAAGGAGCTGATCTCCTCCACTGGCCTCCTGAGGCTGTCCAGGCTTTTGAGGTCCTTAAGAAGTGCTTTATCTCGGCCCCGGTGCTGGTTCAGCCCAACCAAATGGAGCCATTTATCGTGGAAGTTGACGCATCTGAGGTGGGAGTGGGGGCTGTCTTGTCCCAGGGTACCAGGTCCCTCACCCATCTCCGCCCCTGTGCCTACTTCTCCAGGAAGTTTTCGCCAACTGAGAGTAACTATGATATTGGCAACCGCGAACTCTTAGCCATTAAATGGGCATTTGAAGAGTGGCGCCACTTCCTGGAGGGGGCTAGGCACCAGGTAACGGTCCTTACCGACCACAAGAATCTGGTTTTCCTAGAATCTGCCCGGAGGCTAAACCCGAGACAAGCTCGATGGGCGTTATTTTTTACCAGATTCAATTTTTTGGTTACCTATAGGGCTGGGTCTAAAAATATTAAGGCTGATGCACTGTCGCGTAGCTTCATGGCCAGCCCTCCTTCGGAGGAAGATCCTGCTTGTATTTTGCATCCAGGTATAATCATTTCCTCGATCGATTCTGATTTAGTCTCTGAAATTGCTGCTGATCAAGGTTCAGCTCCCGGGAACCTTCCTGAGAACAAGCTGTTTGTTCCCCTGCAATTCCGGCTAAGGGTACTTAGGGAAAATCATGACTCCGCACTATCTGGTCATCCAGGCATCCTGGGTACCAAACACCTCATTACTAGAAACTATTGGTGGCCTGGGTTGCCTAAAGACTTTAAGGCCTACGTCGCCGCTTGTGAGGTTTGTGCTAGGTCCAAGACTCCCAGGTCCCGACCAGCGGGCTTACTGCGTTCGTTGCCCATTCCCCAGAGACCTTGGACACATATCTCCATGGATTTTATCACCGATTTGCCTCCATCCCAAGGCAAGTCGGTGGTGTGGGTGGTAGTAGACCGCTTCAGTAAGATGTGCCACTTTGTACCCCTCAAGAAACTACCCAACGCCAAGACGTTGGCTACCTTATTTGTCAAACACATCCTGCGTCTCCATGGGGTCCCTGTCAATATTGTTTCAGACAGAGGGGTACAATTTGTTTAATTGTTTTGGAGAGCCTTCTGTATGAAGTTGGAGATTGATCTGTCCTTCTCCTCTGCCTTCCATCCTGAAACCAATGGCCAAACTGAGAGGACTAATCAATCTCTAGAACAATATTTAAGGTGTTTTGTCTCTGACTGTCAATATGATTGGGTCTCATTCATTCCCCTCGCCAAATTTTCCCTTAATAACCGGGTCAGTAACTCGTCAGGGGTCTCCCCCTTTTTCTGTAATTTTGGGTTTAATCCACGGTTCTCCTCCGTTTCACCTGGTAGTTCCAACAATCCCGAGGTAGAGGTCGTTCATCGGGAACTGTGCACAGTCTGGGCCCAGGTTCAGAAGAACCTAGAGGTGTCCCAGAGCGTACAAAAAACTCAGGCTGATAGAAAATGTTCTGCTAACCCCCTGTTTATGGTCGGGGATCTGGTGTGGTTGTCGTCTAGGAACTTGCGTCTCAAGGTTCCGTCCAAGAAGTTTGCTCCCCAGTTTATTGGGCCATATAAGGTCATTGAGGTCCTCAATCCTGTCTCCTTCCGGCTGGAGTTACCCCCGTCTTTTCGTATACACGACGTGTTTCATGCCTCTCTCCTTAAACGCTGCTCCCCGTCCTTGGCTCCCTCGAGGAGACCTCCTGTTCCCGTCCTCACCCCTGAGGGGGTGGAATTCGAGGTGGCCAAGATTGTGGACAGCAAGATGGTTCAAGGCTCCCTCCAGTACCTGGTCCATTGGAGAGGATACGGGCCCGAGGAGAGGACTTGTGTACCCGCCCGGGATGTTCACGCTGGGGTATTGGTCAGGAGGTTCCACCTGCGTTTCCCCAGTAAGCCAGGTCCACTTAGAAAGGGTCCGGTGGCCCCTCATAAAAGGGGGGGGTACTGTAAAGGATCTGCCAGGCACAGCTTCGGGGTTAACTCCCATAATTAATCAGTCAGCACCTGAATCTACATCCCTGAGACTGACTACAGCTTCCACCACTCAGGCTGGCAGGCTTAGGAGTGGGAGAGCCTATCGCAACCTGGCCAGACTCAGCTAGCTCCCGCCCTCGGTCTATTTAAGCCTGCCCTTCCTGTCCCTCGGTGCTTGTGATTCTTTTCGTGTTCTTTCCTGGCCCAGCTACAGCTCCTTCTATTTTGATCCTGCTCCATACAGACCCTGGCTTACTGACTACTCTTCTGCTCTTCGTTTGGTACCTCGCACACTCCTGGCTTGACTCGGCTCGTTCACCACTCTGGTTGCTCACGGTGTTGCCGTGGGCAACTGCCCCTTTCCCTTGCTTGTATTCCCTTGTATGTTTGTCGTGCACTTACTGAGCGCAGGGACCGCCGCCCAGTTGTACCCCGTCGCCTAGGGCGGGTCGTTGCAAGTAGGCAGGGACAGAGTGGCGGGTAGACTAGGGCTCACTTGTCCGTTTCCCTACCCCCCGTCATTACAGTTTTATTCGAAAATCTTCCTCCCCGGCTGGGGCAGGCTTCGTCTTCGTTAAGAAGAGAGAGGGATCTCTTCGACCCTGCATTGACTACCGTGGTCTCAATCAGATCACGGTCAAGAACAAATACCCGTTGCCACTTGTTTCCGAGCTCTTTGATCGCATACGAGGAGCCAAAACATTGTCTAAGCTAGATCTGCGGGGTGCTTATAATCTAATCCGGATTCGCCGGGGTGACGAATGGAAGACGGCAGTTAACACCCGCGATGGGCACTACGAATACCTAGTGATGCCCTTCGGACCGTGTAACGCTCCCGCAGTATTTCAGGAGTTCGTTAATGATTTCTTCTGAGATCTCCTCTATATGTGTGTTGTAGTTTATCACGATGATATTTTAATTTTCTCCCCAGACCTGATGACCCATCGGAGGCATGTTCGTCAAGTTCTTCTGCGACTAAGAGAGAATCGCTTATATGCCAAGTTGGAGAAGTGCACCTTTGGGCTACGTCATCTCGGATCAAGGCCTTAAGATGGACCCTGAGAAACTAAAGTCTGTCCTGGAATGGCCACGACCTCAAGGCCTAAGGACCATACAACGGTTCCTTGGATTCGCCAATTTCTACCAAGAGGGGTGTGAACGCCAAGGTGTGGACTCCAGAGGCAGAGTCCGCATTCATTAGCCTCAAGAAAGCCTTCACTTCAGCTTCAATCCTCCATCACCCTGACGTATCTCGGCAGTTCTCACTGGAAGTGGACGCCTCCTCTGTTGGTGCTGGTGCACTTCTGTTTCAGAGGAGCTCCAAAGGAAAGGCAGTGGTATGTGGCTACTACTCAAGACTTTTTTCTTCTGCTGAGCGCGATTACTCTATTGGAGATCGGGAGCTACTGGCTATCAAATTGGCCCTGGAGGAGTGGAGACATCTTCTAGAAGGCGCAGCTCACCCCATCCTGATCTTCACTGACCACAAGAACCTCACCTACCTTCAGTCCGCTCAAAGACTGAATCCTCGTCAAGCCAGGTGGTCGCTGTTCTTCACCCATTTCCAGTTTCTGCTCCACTACCGTCCCGCTGACAAGAATGTGAGGGCCGATGCCCTGTCCAGATCGTTTGAGACGGAAGACACGGTGGAGTCCCTTCAGACTATCATAGACCCATCCTGCGTTGTCACCGCTAATCCTCTGCAGCTTAGAGACATTCCTCCGGGAAAATGTTTTGTTCGGTTGGCAGACAGAAAAAGAATTCTCCGCTGGGGACACAGTTCTAAACTGGCTGGACACGCTGGTGTCCGTAAAACCCAAGACCTGATTGCTCGTCACTTTTGGTGGCCCACGCTACCTAAAGATGTTCTGGACTTTGTCTCTTCTTGCACAGTGTGTGCCTCTAACAAAGTGACTCACTCCAAGCCTGCCAGCCTGCTTCAACCTCTGCCTGTACCCAGTGCCCCTTGGCAGCACATTGCGATGGACTTCGTCACAGACCTTCCTCCCTCAGCAGGATGCAACACCATCTGGGTGGTGGTGGACCGGTTCTCTAAAATGGCACATTTTATCCCGCTGACCGGCCTACCCTCTGCTCCCCGACTGGCGAGTTTCCTCATTCAGCACATCTTTCGCTTGCATGGTTTGCCTCTTCACATTGTGTCCGACCGGGGGGTTCAGTTTACCTCTAAGTTCTGGAGAGCCCTCTGTAAACTCCTGGATGTGAGATTGGACTTTTCCTCTGCCTATCACCCCCAATCCAATGGGCAAGTTGAGAGGATCAACCAGATCATGGAAAATTATCTCCGCCACTTCATCTCTTCACAGCCCGATAACTGGGTACAGCTTCTTCCATGGGCCGAGTTCTCATACAACAACCACACAAGTGAGTCCACCACTTCCACTCCGTTCCACATTGTGTACAGTCAACATCCTAGAGTCCCTCTTCCTGTGTCGACTTCATCTCAGGTACCCGCTGCTGACTCTGCATATGGGGACTTCCTGCAAATCTGGCAACAGACCCGATCCTCTATTTTGCTGGCAGTGGATCGCATGAAGCGAAAGGCAGATACTAAGAGAAGAGAGCCGCTTCAGTATCTTCCGGGGACTAAAGTCTGGCTGTCCTCTCGGAACATTCGCTTGAGGGTACCCTCATACAAGTTTGCTCCCAGGTTCCTTGGTCCTTTCGAGTTTCTGCAACAGATCAACCCTGTCTCCTATAAACTGTGGCTGCCTCCTACCCTCAGAATCCCTAACTCCTTCCATGTGTCCCTCCTGAAACCAGTGGTCCTGAACCGCTAGAGCAAGACTTCTAGTTCCACAGTTGCTCCCAGCGGTCCTTCTGTTGTATTCGAGGTAAAGGAGATCCTGGACTGCAAAAGGGTAGGAGAAAGGACTTTCTATTTGGTGGACTGGAGAGGGTTTGGTCCTGAGGAGAGGTCCTGGGAGCCAGAAGAGAACCTCAGTGCTTCTGCTCTCATTAAAAAGTTCCTCTCTCGCTCTGGTCCCAAGAAGAGGGGGCGTAAGAGGGGGGATACTGTAGCGTCCATAGCCGCGGGTCGTCGGGTTTACTCACCTCCCGACGCCCGCAGCCATGGATCCGTGAGCTCTGGCCCCTGTCTCCTTCCTAGGACACGCCAGCACTCACTTCCACTCCGTCCTGCTGTGTCCCCTAGGGTGTGCACGCTCGCGCACGGCCTTAAAGGGCCAGCGCGCACAAAAGGATCGTCATCTTCATCAACTGCCATGATTTCCTGGTCTATAAGAAGGCCCAAGGCCTTCTGATCCTTGCCTGAGCGTTGTTAGTCTATCCCAGTCTGTCTCGCATATGGTCCCTTAGTGTTTTCCCGTTCCAGTTGTTACCCGTGCCCAGTTACCCGTTCGTGTCTTCTGCCACTCCCAGTGTCTTCTGCTATATCAGATACTGCCCGCCACGTCTGCCGCAACCTGCCGCACCAGCCTCCATCCATGCTGAAGCCACAGCCACCGTCTGGACTATTTCAGGTACCCAAGCATTACTGTCTGCCATTGACTTTCGAATAGACTGTGACCTGGTCAGCTGCCTTCCCGCTACGGCGGAGCGGCCTAGTGGGTCCACATACCCTGTGTCCGTGACACCACCCAATCCCCATCCATACACACAGGTAAGCCCACACAGTGTCATGCTCCCATAATGCCTCCCACACAGTATAATGCCAAATAGTTGCGCTTACACATTATAATGCCCCCACAGCTGCCACTATACAGTATAAAGCCAACACAGATGCCCCATACAGTATAATGCCCACACAGATTCTCCCATGCAGTATAATGCCCACACAAATTCCCCATGCAGTATAATGCCCAAACAAAGTGCCCCATAGCTGCCCCAATGCAGGATAATGCCCCCATAGCTATCCCATACAGTATAATGCCCCATAGCTGCCCCATACAGCTTAATGCCCTCAAAGCTGCACCCTACAACATAATTCCCCCATAACTGCCCCCATTCAGTATAATACTCCTAGCTGCCCTTATACATTTTAATGCCCCAAAATCTGCCCCTAGTGCCAGTGCCCACATAAAAAGTGCCAGTGCCCTTGTAGATAGTTCCACAGTGCCCATGTAGATAGTGCCCATGTAAATAGTGCCCCTATATAGTACCACAGTGTCCATGTTGATAATGCCAAACTCCCCTTGAAGATAGCACCACCCTCCTGTAGATAGCGCTACCCCCCTATAGATAGCCATTGCGACTCCCTGTAGGAATGGAACACCTGTGTACAAGACCAGTGTACAAGAAAGACACAGTAGAGTGACCAACATAATAAATGGAATGGTGGACTTCAGTATCCAGAAGGATTATTAAAATTGGGATTAGTCGGAAAAAAATACAATTGAGGAGTGACCTAATAACTAAGTATAAATATATTAAATGTCAGTACAGAGATCTGTCTACTGATCTACAGTATATAGACCCAGCACTGTTACTATACCAAAGGGCATCCACCAAGTGTAGAAGAAATATTTTTTTTTAAAAACAATCTCGATACAAGCAAATGTAGCGTGGCGTCTCTTTCAGTACCAACGATCATAATTGCATGGCACATAAAAGCCAAAGGCAGCTATCACACAGGTGAAAATATAGCAAAACCGTAACAACTGGTATTGAACCGGTGAGCAGAAAGCCCAGTAATAAAGACAACCCAAATAACGGCAAAAAGAAAAAATAAACAATGACAGACCAGTGGGGCGGGTGAGTAGCGGTTATAAGGCAAAATATGCCCGGTCTAGGAGGCATAAGTATAGCCAGATTAGTCAGGATTTGGTAGTACGAGCACAGGTTTTACAGGGGTGTGAGAAAGGTGATGCCTCTCTACAAAAGGACGTGTAGATTATCCATATCTTTGTAGAGGATTATAGAGTCCCTCGTGAGACTGCGGTCAGCTTCTCATTGATCATGTAATATTGCATATGGATCCTAACCTCTGAAAAGTGGAGGGTGAGCTTTATTTAGAGGACAGCCCTGTCTAGTCCCGTGGGTATTAGGAAAGTGGGTAGACGAGTTTCTGCTATATCAAAGAAAGGCTGATGGGGACCATACAGAGCTCTGACTCAACTGATAAAGTCCAGTGAGACAATACAGTAAAAATATAGAACCAGTGAAGGGAGTCAAATGCTTTCTTCATTTCCAAAGAAAGCATCATGACTTGTATTTTACAGGAATTGCATAAATGTATCGGTTGAGAAGGGCATTGCATGCCATCCATAGTCTGTCTACTTGGTGTGAATCCCACCTGGTCCTTGCCAATCAATGAGCCCTGTCATCATTCTGGGGTATGTGGACCCACTAGGCCGCTCTGCCGTAGCGCAGTGGCAGCTGGCCAAACAACAGTCAAAGCAAAAGTCTTAGCACAAGAGTACCTGTATGAGAGCCCAGACAGACACGAGATGTAGCAGACGCTTTGGCACAGATGATTCGTGGCACAGATGATTTTTGGCACAGATGAGGCTAGATGTGACAGATGATGCTTGGCGTGGCAGATGACACTGGACATGGCAGATAACATTTAGCGTGGTAGATGACACTGGATGTGGCAGATGACACTTAGCATGGCAGATGACACTGGACATGGCAGATGGAACAAACACAACTCCAATAGTAGACTTCAGCTCAGGAACAAACAAAGTTACAGGAAACAGGATACGGGAACACTGGGAACAGGATACAAGTAAGGGACCATTTGCTTAACTAACATGGGAAGACAACAGCAACGCTCAGGCTAGGAGTAGAAGGGCAGAGCCCTTTATATAGTCCAGGGTGTAAGGGGATAGGTTTGAGAACAATTTGTTCCCTGGAGGCAGGAGTAGCAGAGTGCAGCCGCATGTGCTGGCGTCCCCTTCAGTGTCCCGCGGTCGCGGCTGCCGGTGAGTACAGCATGCCGGCAGTCAGCGACCGCGGGCACAAGCCCAAACCACGATTAAGTCTATTTGCCAAAATCTTCACAAAGAATTTGACATCTATATTAATGAACGAGATAGGCCTATATTTAGCCTAGTTAAAGCATCCCTTCTGGGTTTTGGGATCATTGATATGGCAGCCAGCAGAGTAGTCTGGTTAGGAGAGTTTTAAGATCTAAGGCTGGGTTCACACGACCATGTTACGTCCGTAATGGACGGAACGTATTTCGGCCAGAAGTCCCGGACCGAACACAGTGCAGGGAGCCGGGCTCCTAGCATCATAGTAATGTACGATGCTAGGAGTCCCTGCCTCGCTGCAGGACAACTGTCCCGTACTGAAAACATGATTACAGTACGGGACAGTTGTCCTGCAGCATGGCAGGGACTCCTAGCATCGTACATAACTATGATGCTAGGAGCCCGACTCCCTGCACTGTGTTCGGTCCGGGATTAGCGGCCGAAATACGTTCCGTCCATTACGGACATAATGTGCTCCTGTGAATCCAGCCTAAGGGTAATGAAAAACTGAAAGTATAAAGAAGGGAGGAAACCTCCAGCTCACCGGTTCTGCGTCTCCAGATACCTCACTCGGATCCCCGCGACGGCCCACGGTAAATAGTACAAGGAAGAAGGAGAGATGATCCAGCGCTGAATGGAGTTTAAAAGGGAAAGATTGTTCCCACTTTTATTGACAAAAATATTTTAAAAATAGAACAGAGACGCAGTCTCAAGGCAGAGAGTAGTGCGGGTAAATACCCGAGCCTACGCGTTTCGAACACGTGCAGATGCCATGATTAAGAACACTGCACGTGTTCGAAACGCATAGGCTCGAGTATTTACCCGCACTACTCTCTGCCTTGAGACTGCGTCTCTGTTCTATTTTTTTAATATTTTTGTCAATAAAAGTGGGAACAGTCTTTCTCTTTTAAACTCCATTCAGCGCTGGATCATCTCTCCTGCTTCCTTGTAATGAAAAACTGAGACAGGTGAGGGGTTTGAATAGGAGCAAACGTTTTGTAATATTTTGCAGTAAAGCCATCCAGATCGTTTATTGACCTTCAAATATTTAACCCGTTAGTGACCGGCCCATAGAGTTTCTAAGTCGGTCACTAATGGGCCTTATTCCGATGACATAGACTTTTTACGTTGCGGCATCGGAATAAGTAAACAAAGCAGGGAGCTGTCAAATCTCCCTGCTCTCAGCTACCAGAGGTCTGGGGGCGTCCCTGCTCGACCGGGTGTGATCGATATTAGTATCGATCTCACCCGTTTAACCCCTCAGATGCGGTGCTGAGTAGCGTGCACCGCATCTGAGTGGTTTTGGAGAGAGGGAGGGAGCTCCCTCTCATCCAACTGACACCCGGCGATAAGATCGCTGAGTGTCTATTTCTCCGATGGCAGCCGGGGGCCTAATAAAGAGTCTGCCTGTAGTGAATGCCGGAGGCATGACCTAGCAGATGCCGTTTTACACGGACAGGCATAATACACTGCAATACAGAAGTATTGTAGTGTATTATAAATGCGATCGGATTATCGCATTATAAAGTCCCCTAGTGGGACTAGTAAAAAAGTGAAAAAAAAAAGTTTAATAAAAAGTGAAAAAAAAAGTGAAAAAAAACTGAAAAACCACTTTTTCCCCCTTACAAACTGCTTTATTATTAACAAACAAAATAAAGAAAAAAGGTACACATATTTGGTATCACCGCGTCCGTAACGACCCCAACTATAAACTTATTACATCATTTAACCCGCACGGTGAACGTTGTAAAAAATAAAATAAAAAAACATGCAAAAATTGCTGTTTTCTTTGAATCAAGCCTTAAAAAAATGTGATAAAAAATGATCAAAAAGTCGCATCTACTCCAAAATGGTACCGAAAAAAACTACAAGTCGTTCCACAAAAAAAAGCCCTCCTACAATTGCATCGGCAAAAAAATAACATTACGGCTCTTCAAATATGGAGACACAAAAACAAATAATTTTGAAAAAAAAGTGTTTTCACTGTGTAAAAGTAGTAAAACATACAAAAACGATACAAATTTGGTATCATTGCAATCGCAACAACCCGCTGAAAGAAGTTATTGTGTTATTTATACCACACGGTAAACGGCGTAAATTTAGGACGCAACAAGTGTGGCGAAATTGCTGTTTTTTTTCTATCCCCCCCCCCCAAAAAAAGTTAATAAAAGTTAATCAATAAATTGTATGTACCCAAAACGGTGCTATTAAAAATTACAACTTGTCCTGCAAAAAACAAGACCTTATACAGCTATGTCGACGCAAAAATAAAAAGTGTATAGCTCTTTGAATGAGACGATGGAAAAACGTAAAAAATGGCTTGGTCATTAACGTCTAAAATAGGCTGGTTATTAAGGGGTTAATTGCTCCCTATACTGCCGTAAGGCATCCAAATATTACAAAGCGTGCACAGTGTTAGAAGTGGGCGGTGGGTAGGGGTAATCTAAATTCCTCAACAATACAAAATGGATTAGAAATAATAACGTCACGGCGGATTTTAAGGGAGATGGTAGAGGGACAATATGTAAAATTGCACAGTCTGCAAGCCAAGGGGGTAGAGGGTTTGTTATTCAGAGTATATTGACATTGAGCGGACCAGCGGAGTTGACTTTCCACTTGCTCAGTAAGGCAAAGGTCCAGTTTTGTCTTGACCTGGAGTAGCCTGGTGCATAGGGGGAAGTTATGTGGTGAGGATTCATTCTGGATATAAAAATGGATTAGTAACTATTGGGAACTAAGAAGATGATTCATTTCCTTAAAAGACTAAAAATATATACATTAAATAGCTACAAATGTAGTAGTGCAGTTATGAGGAATTTGTTTAAATTAAGGCTACTTGTTCTGATGAAAGGACCTGTGGTTTGTTCTTGGATTTAGCACATGTACACTGGATGACCCATTTTACATTTGTGCATATAGAAATCCATACCATGCTTGGAAGACAATTAAATCGTCTTTCTCGAATGGGCCTAAGGCAGCAAAGGCTGGTACATGGGACTAACACTGAGGAAATGTTTCTGTGCTCTGCTGAATATAATGAGATTGACATGTGCTGGAAAACACTTTAAATTCAGTTAAATATAAAACAGTAAAAGGGCTCTTGTGTTCCATTTAACAGCAGCCACTGGGTTCTGCGCTGTGACATCTGACTTACCACACTCCACTAACACAATTACTTCCAGGAATGGAGAAAGCCGCTGTTTGGATATCTCACCTAAGAGCCTGTTCTCTGTACATATTACATTGGGCTTCAATCGAGTGCATGAATACGTTTGCCTATTTGCCTCTAGCAAATATGTTTCTGCTCTGCTCCCTGTTCCATGTGCTTTAAATAGTTCTGTGAGTTTTAACACCATCTTTTGAAGTATAAATTTTCCATAAATGCGAGCAGCTGTCTAGACCGCTGTGTTTTAGAGCAGTAATGCGTAAAAAAAAGCTTAATCCGACACATATAAACGTATTGACCTTCGCTAAAAGTGCTTCACTGACTACTAAGAAATGTTGGGCACTTATGGTGAAGATAAATGTCCTGCGAGCACTTACGGCCTCAGAAAGATTTGTGCAGATTATCTGAAATCCTGAATTTTTGAGAAGTAAAATATAGTTTTCTGTCCACATGCAGCTACGCTGTTCTATATTTACAGATATATGACCAGTATCCATAGGAGCTAAAGAACTATTTTAACAATATGTTCAGTGTAATAATGAACATAATTTAGGGGAAATATGTTCTGAAACGTGAATGTAAAATGTATGGCTCAAATATACTTGTTTAAAGCCCTAGCACAGAGTTTCCCAACCTTTTCAGGCTCGAGGCACCCTAGGAACAAAAAAAATTCTCAGGGCACCCCTACCAAAAATTGTTTACAAAACGACAAAAAATGGCTAAAAACAAGCAGTACACGCTTAAGGTATGTTCACACAACGTTTTTTTGTAAGGCAGAAACAAAAAATCTGCCTACAAATTCATTTAGGAATTTTGAGACAGATTTTGAATTGACAGCGTTGTTTGACTTTTTCTTTTGCTGTGTTTTTTGCCCACATTTTTTTTTAAGCCGTTGAAGTGAATGCAAAAACTGCAGACAAAAAAGCACCAAACGAGCGCCGACGGTTTTTTCTGCCTCCTATTAATTTCAATGGGAGGTCAGATGCGGAAACCACTCGAAGACCATCAGCCCCCACTCACAGTAAAATGACCATCAGCCCCCCACTCACAGTAATGACCATCAGCCCCCCATTCAGAGTAAAATTACCATCACAGTATAATGACCCCTCAGTAAAGAGACCATAAGCCCCCTCCAGTAAAGTGACCATCAGCCTCAGCCCCCTAGTAAAGTCACCATCAACCTCAGTCCCGCCCCCCCCCCAATAAAATGACCATCTGCCCCTCTAGTAAAGTGACCATCACAGAGAGAAAGTGTGCTTACTCTTGGGGAAGGAATAAATAAAGAGGTATAAGAACAATAACTCCCAGCATGTCCAGGCTATTATTATGTCATATCAATGTACATTACAGGGAGGAGATATAAGAGGGGAGAACTACAACTCCCAGCATGTCCAGGATGTTATGTGATATCAGAGAAAGTTTACAGGAGGAGGAGGTAGAAGGAGAGAACTACAACTCCCAGCATGTCCAGGATGTTATGTGATATCAGAGAAAGTTTACAGGAGGAGGAGGTAGAAGGAGAGAACTACAACTTCCAGCATGTCCAGGCTGTTATGAGATATCAGAGGACATTACAGGGAGGAGATATAAGAGGAGAGAACTACAACTCCCAGCATGTCCAGACTGTTATGAGATATCAGAGGACATTACAGGGAGGAGGTATAAGAGGAGAGAACTACAACTACCAGCATGTCCAGGACGTTATTATGGGATATCAGAGGACATTACAGGGAGGAGGTATAAGAGGAGAGAACTACAACTACCAGCATGTCCAGGACGTTATTATGGGATATCAGAGGACATTACAGGGAGGAGGTATAAGAGGAGAGAACTACAACTACCAGCATGTCCAGGCTGTTATTATGTGATATCAGAGGACATTACAGGGAGGAGGTATAAGAGGAGAGGACTACAACTACCGGCATGTCCAGACTGTTATTATGGGATATCAGAGGACATTACAGGGAGGAGGTATAAGAGGAGAGAACTACAACTCCCAGCATGTCCAGGACATTATTATGTGATATCAGAGGACATTACAGGGAGGAGGTATAAGAGGAGAGAACTACAACTCCCAGCATGTCCAGGACATTATTATGTGATATCAGAGGACATTACAGGGAGGAGGTATAAGAGGACAGAACTACAACTCCCAGCATGTCCAGGACGTTATTATGGAATATCAGAGGACGTTACAGGGAGGAGGTATAAGAGGAGAGAACTATAACTGCCAGCATTCCCCTGGCTCCATTTCTCACACAACTGCTAACAAACTAAAGAAAAAAATACTTACCCTGCACAACGTTAATGGCTCCTCTCCCTCCGTCAGGCTTCTAGTGGGAAGCGGTTGCCGGTACTCGTAACAGACGTCCACGCGTCACGTCTGCTACAACGTCGGGGGCAGAGCTTGTAGCAAAAAAATATATATATATATTTTTTTAACTTTTTTTTTTTTTGCAGTGGATGAGCGGAGTGCCGCAGCACCCCGGGACGGTTCTTGTGGCACCCCGGTTGGGAACCACTGCCCTAGCATATGAGATATGCTGCCAGAGGCCGGGAGCGCCACTATGCAGGGAAAACTTTTAATGGAATGCAGCTCCTTCATTCTCAGGATCGGTCGTGGTCCCAGAGGTCGGACCCCACCAATCAGATAGCGACATGCCATAATTTTGTGAGATGGTAATAACCATCTAATGAAATATGCGGATGACATGACGCTGATCATCATGATTACAGGTGAGGATGAAACCTCTTATCGATCTGAGATTTAGTGTTTAGAGAGGTGGTACTGAATGCAGAAAAAAATAAAGAGATGATCATTCATTTCAGGAAAAAGAAGCAGGAACATTCCAAGATTACTATAAGGCCCTGTTCACACAGAGTTTTTTTTGCCACGTTTTTTGCTGCAGAAAAAAATGTGCCAAAAAACTGACGAAATTGCCGCCCATTGTTTTCAATGGGAGGTAGAGGCATTTTTTTCTGCGAGCAGAAAAAAACGCTTGGTAGAAAAAGAAGCGACACGCCCTATCTTGAGGCATTTTCTGTCTCAAAAACCCCATTGAGATCAATGGGAGATGGAAAAAATGCCATGAAAGTATGTGGTGCAAAAACACTTTAAAAAAACCGGAGCTGATTTTTCCAGGCAGAATTTTCTGCCTGCAAAAACACCCTGGTATGAACAGGGCCTTAGGGCTTGTCCACACAAAGCCGAATTGCTGCATATTTTCCATCCGGAATTGCGATCGGAAAATACTTAGCAGAATACATTAGCAGCAAAGTGGGTGAGATTTAACAAATCTCATCCACACGCTACGTAAAATTTCCGAGCAGAAATTTACAGTGGGTATTTTTCGGACTGCAGCATGTCAATTCCTGCTGCAGAAAGTGGACTAAATTGCTGCATTTTAAAAATTTTTACTAATGTCTATAAATGTCCTGAAATAAACAAAAAGCAGTACAAACCTATCCTTTTCGGAGCCGATCCAGCAATGACGCTCCGGCAGCCCTCCCGATGATCGTTTACATGCAGGCAGCATGTGACCGCTGCAGCAAATCAGAGGGCTCAGCGGCTATCTGTTGTATTCCTGGCATGATGCCAAAAATACACATCGTTACCGTACTCTGATTGGCTGCAGCAGTCACATGTTGTCTGCATGTCAACAATCACTGGAAGAGCCGCTGAAGCGACAGTACTGAATCGATGGGGGAAAGGATAGGTGAGCACTGCTTGTTTTTTTTTATTTCAGGCCATTTTCAGCCATTACAAAAAAAAAAACAAATTAAGAACCCGAAAAACCCCTGTAAGTTTTTAGATATTACAATTTCTCACGATCTGACGTGATCTGCTACAATATATACCATAATTCAGAAGATGTTCTACAGCGTTTGTATCATGCAACAAATGACAGCATTTTAACCTACGGTATTAATGTTTAATTTGATATGGCGATATTGAAGGAACAGCGTTTGTTGTGTAGAGTAGCTGAAACGGCCAGGTCCATGATTGGGCCATAATTTGTTGTGATGTTCATTCGCAATATCAGGCATTTTTGGGAAACTATGCTTAGGTGCAGCAAACAGAGTCTTGAAGGATAAGTCACAGCCAATGCTTAGTCGGTTTTAATTGCTACCTATGGGCAGGAGATATCAGGTAATTAGGGCACATGCATGTAGGTATAGAGAACGTTTTTACCCAACTGTATGTCTATGTGATTGCCTGTATGATATGTGAGGTGTATTGGCTAATCCCATAGTGTTTTACATTTTTCAATATGAGCATCGCTGTCCATGAAATTTTCATACCTGACAATAAAGTACTATCTTAGGCCTCATTTACACGAGCGTGTGCGTTTTGCGCGCGCAAAAAACGCTGCGTTTTGCGCGCGCAAAAGGCACTTGGCAGCTCCGTGTGTCATCCGTGTATGATGCGCGGCTGCGTGATTTTCACGCAGCCGCCATCATAGAGATGAGGCTAGTCGACGCCCGTCACTGTCCAAGGTGCTGAAAGAGCTAACTGATCGGCAGTAACTCTTTCAGCACCCTCGACAGTGAATGCCGAACACAATATACACCAACCTGTGAATAAAAAAAAAATTTCATACTTACCAAGAACTTCCTGCTTCCCCCAGTCCGGGCTCCCGGCCGTTGCCTTGGTGACGCGTCCCTCTCTTGTCATCCGGCCCCACCTCCCAGGATGACGCCGCAGTCCATGAGACCGCTGCAGCCTGTGATTGGCTGCAGCCTGTGCTTGGCCTGTGATTGGCTGCAGCTGTCACTTGGACTAAACTGTCATCCCGGGAGGTCGGACCGGAGTTATCGGTAAGTCAGAACGTCTTTTTTTTTTTACAGGTTCATGGATTTTCGGAGCGGAAGTCACTGTCCATGGTGCTGAACCAGTTTAACGCTTTCAGCACCGTGGACAGTGACTGTCTCCTGACGTCGCGTACCCGAACATTTTTTACCGGTTTCGGTCAAAACGAGTTTGGCCGAACCCGGTGAAGTTCGGTGCGCTCATCTCGAATTTGACACTCCGTTTGGATGTTTGTAAACAGAAAAGCACGTGGTGCTTTTCTGTTTACATTCAGGAGTTTGACAGCTCTTGCGTGACTTTCGCGCATGCAACGCAGGACCGTCCGTGTGGCATGCGTTGTTTTCACGCACCCATTGAAGTCAATGGGTGCGTGTTGCGTGAAAAACGCAAGAATATAGAACATGTCGTGAGTTTTACGCAACGCACTCACGCAGCGCAAAATTCACGCATCGTCTAAACAGCCCCATAGACTATTATAGGTGCGTACGACACGCGTGAAAAGCACGCGCGTCGCACGCGCGTATAATACGCTCGTGTAAATGAGGCCTTATTCTTATTGCATATTACCATGCAATTGCTCACAGCATCTGTGCTTGCGAGAGCAGTCGTGGGGACTCTGATCCAGGCTGTTTAATCCCCTTGATGAAGCAATCTAGTAATAGCGGCATCAACAAACGAAGGGGGGGCTCCCGGGGCTCCCTTTGTCACCTCACTCTCAACCCCAGCCCCAGTGTATTTATAGGGTGCTTAAAAAAACTAGCCTTGTTGACATTTCACTAATGTGTTCATTTTTTATTATTTGCTTTATGTAAGTCAGTGGAGGCTAAAATGCTGGAATATTGATCTGAATTTCTGTTTCTATTGTCTTATATACAGCAAATATTGTTCTATAAAAGAACATTGGCGTGGCTACAGATTTTGCATTTGGATCCAGGAGCTTTCAGTTTCAGCAGGGGTCCAATCCTCCTCTAATGCAATATCAAATGGTACAGGTCACGAGAAGCCCTGTGTAGCTTCTCATACAAGGTCTGAATCTCTGCCTTTTCAGATAAAAAAAATTGGTCTGTGCATTATTAGATCCTAGATTATCATCACTCATTTAGTGTTACCTGTCCTGGTTTGGTCAATCAAGCATCAATAACTACATCATGCTTCAACAGACTCCATGTTGTGTCCTTTCCTCTGACAGGAGGATAAGCCACAAAAGGACATTGCTAAAGAAGCTGACTGTTCACAGAGTGCTGTATCCAAGCATATTAATGGAAAGTTGAGAGAAAGGAAAAAAGTGTGGTAGGAAAAGGTGCACAAGCAACAGGGATAACCACAGCCTTGAAAGTATTGTCAAGAAAAGATCATTCAAGAATCTGGTGGTCCAAAGTCCTGTTTTCAGATGAAAGTACATTTTGAATTTCATTTGGAAATCAAGGTCCCAGAGTCTGGAGGAAGAACGGAGAGGCATCAATCCAAGTTGCTTTTGATCCAGTGTGAAGTTTCCACAGTCAGTGATGGTTTGGGGAGCCATGTCATCTGCTGGTGTTGGTCCACTCTGTTATATCAAGTCCAGAGTCAACGCAGCCATCTACTAGGAAATATTAGAGCACTTCATGCTTCCCTCTGCTGACAAGGTTTATGTTGATGCTGATTTCATTTTCAAGCAGGACTTGGCACCTGCCCACACTGCCAAAAGTAGCAATACCTGGTTTAATAAGCACAGTATCACTGTCCTTGATTGGCCTGCAAACTCACCTGACCTAAACCCCATAGAGAATCTATGAGGAATTGTCATGACAAAGATGAGAGACACCAAACCCAACAATGCAGACGAGCTGAAGGCCGCTATCAAAGCAACCTGGGCTTCCATAATACCTCAGCAGTGCCACAGGCTGATCACCTCAATGCCACCAGTGGCGTAACTACCGCGGTAACAGCCGTAGCGGCTGCTACGGGGCCCTCGGCTTGAGGGGGCCTGTGCTGACAGCTGACACGCCCCCTCCATACGCCCGGTGGCGCCGCTAGCAGCCGTTATGGCTGCTACAGCGGTAGCACCGCTACTACTGGGCCCGCGCCGCCGAGCCTCCAACAAGTAGGCCCTCTAATGCCCGTAGGCGTCGCTAGCACCGGAGGGGGCCCCGGTGCTAGCGACAGCCAAATACATGCCTTAGCGCTGAATGGCCGGGCATGTTCCTTACAATGTTCCTTACAATGACGCTGATTGGCGGGGAAAAATGACTTGCTCCGCCAATCAGCACCTTTCAACGACGCTAGCAGCGCGATGAAGTCATCCCGACGTCATCGCGCCGCTTCCGCTTGAAAGGTGCTAATTGACGGGGCAAGTCATTCTGCCTCGTTAATTTGTGTCATGAACGACGTGTCGTTCAGCTCCAGCAGACCTGCTCAGAAGAGAGCAGATCTGCATTGCCATCGGACTGAGCGGGAACAAGACCATGTGAGTATGTAAGGTTTTTTGTTTTTTTCTAAAATAAAGTGACTGGCAATATCTTTAGTGGGGGCTCCATCTACAGGGGGGGTCGTCTATATGTGGGCCACTATATACAGTGGGGGGTCTATATGTGCGGATGTGGGCCACTATGTATAGGGGGGTCTTTATGTGGGCCACTATATACAGGGGTGGTCTATATGTGGGCCACTATATACAGGGGGGTCTATATGCGGGCCACTATCTACAGGGGGGGTCTATATGTGGGGATGTGGGTACTATCTACAAGGGTGTCTATATGTGGGGCACTATATACAGGGGAGCTATATGTGAGACACTATACAGGGGTCAGCTATATGTAGAGCACTATCTATAGGGGAGATATTTTTTAGGGCACTTTCTATAGGGGTGGGCTAAATGTGGGACACTATATACAGGGGTGGGTTACCTGTGGGGCACTAACTACAGGGTGGCTATATGTAGGGCACTGTCTACAGGGGTGGGCTATATGTGGGACACTATATACAGGGGGAGCTATATGTGAGACTATCTACAGAGGTGGGCTATACGTGGAGCACTATCTATAAGGGAAGTTACATGTAGGGCAGCACCATGACTCAGTCTTTAGCACTATTGCTGTAATGTCAGAATAGGGAGACAGACAGGTGAGCCCTAATCTACCCGCCACTCAGTCCCTGCCTACTTGCACAGCCCGTCCTAGCTAATGGCGTACAACTGGGCGACGGTCCCTACGCTCAATATGTGCGCGACAGACAAACAAGACAAGGGAACACAAAAGCAAGGGATGTGGGGCAGTTGCCCACGGAGACTCCGTGAGCAACAGAGTAGTGGACGAGCCGAGTCAAACCAGGAGTGTACAAGGTAACAAATGCAGAGCAGGAGAATAGTCAGTCAAGCCAGGGTCAATATGAAGCAGAGGTCAATGGTAACAGCAGGAACAGCAGAGCCAGGAAACAAGAGAGAATCACAGGCAAAGGACAAGCAGCAAATGAAGGTATAAGTAGACCAAGGGCGGGAGCTAGAACCATCTGGCCAGGCTGCGATAGGCTCTCCCACTCCTCAGCCTACCAGCCTGAGTGGTAGCAGATCGAGTCACTCTAGCAGACCTAGGAACAGATGCAGGCTGATTAACCACGGGTGTCGACACAGAAGCTGTGTCAGGCAAATCCTTCACAGTACCCCCCCTTTTATGAGGGGCCACTGGACCCTCCCTAGGTGGACCTGGCCTGTTGGGGAACCGAAGATGGAACTTCCTGAGCAATAACCTGGCATGAACATCCCGGGCGGGTACCCAAGTCCTCTCCTCAGACCCGTATCCTCTCCAATGGACCAGGTACTGGTGGGAGCCTTGGACTATCCTGCTGTCCACAATCTTGGCCACCTCGAATTCTACCCCTTCATGGGTAAGAACAGGGACCGGAGGTTTCCTCGAGGTAGCAAAGGACGGGGAGCAGCGTTTCAGGAGGGAGGCATGGAACACGTTGTGTATTTGAAAAGACGGGGGTTACTCCAGCCGGAAGGAGACAGGCTTAAGGACCTCAATGACCTTGTACGGCCCTATATACCGAGGAGCAAATTTTTTGGACGGAACTTTAAGGTGCAAATTTTTTGAAGACCGCCACACCAGATCCGTGACCACAAACAAGGGGTTAGCAGAACGTGTTTTATCTGCCTGAGTCTTTTGTATGCTCTGGGACGCCTCAAGGTTCTTCTGAACCTGGGCCCAGACTGTGCACAGTTCCCCGATGAACGACATCTACCTCGGGATTGTTGGAACCACCAGGAGAAACGGAGGAGAACCGCTGATTAAATCCAAAATTACAGAAAAAGGAGGAGACCCCTGACGAGTTACTGACCCGGTTATTGAAGGAACATTCGGCGAGGGGAATCAAGGAGACCCAATCATCTTGGCAGTCAGAGATAAAACACCTTAAATATTATTCTAGAGACTGATTAGTTCTCTCAGTTTGGCCATTAGTTTCAGGATGGAATGCCGAGGAGAAGGACAGATCAATCTCCAACTTCTTACATAAAGCCCTCCAAAACAATGAAACAAACTGTACCCCTCTGTCAGAAACAATATTGACAGAAACCCAATGGAGACGCAGGATGTGTTTGACAAACAAGGTAGCTAACATCTTGGCATTGGGTAGTTTCTTAAGGGGCACAAAGTGGCACATCTTACTGAAGCGGTCTACTAGGATTCACTGGTGTGATATATGAGTAAAATATAACATTTATTTATAACTCTCTAAAAACAGGGGTACAATCACCACTGTGAAAAAGCCCCACCGTGTGTATAAAAAACTTATTAAATAATAAACTCTGAGTTCTAATTCAATTGTGAACCTACTATAGCTCAGTGTTCAACAAGAATATCAATACGGAATCAGCATTTGAAAAATGGGCATAACAATAGTCTTGACCCTAATTCACACTAGAGTCCGTGATAACCGCACCGGAAGCTCCTAGTGTTGAGGTATACAAACAATGCTAGTGTTCCCAATGCTAAAAAATTCCTATTCACAACCGACCCAACGCGTTTCAATACTCATCATCAGGGGTCTGTAGCTTGGTCACTCTGGCCAGGGATGCCAGCGATATTTAGTTCAGCAGCAGGTATTCTGCTGTACTCCACGGAAGCATGCTCGCATAGATGTCAGCGGCATGATGATGAGTATTGAAACGCGTTGGGTCGGTTGTGAATAGGAATTTTTTAGCATTGGGAACACTAGCATTGTTTGTATACCTCAACACTAGGAGCTTCCGGTGCGGTTATCACGGACTCTAGTGTGAATTAGGGTCAAGACTATTGTTATGCCCATTTTTCAAATGCTGATTCCGTATTGATATTCTTGTTGAACACTGAGCTATAGTAGGTTCACAATTGAATTAGAACTCAGAGTTTATTATTTAACAGGTTCCCGACCGCTGGCCGTATTTATACGGCCAGCGGTCAGGTTCTCTAAAGTCCGCCGTATAGACTATTTACGGCGGCACTTCAGAGACTGTGCACGCGCGATCGCGTGCACACAGCTCTGTGCCCTGGCTGTTGCTAACAGCCATGGGCACTGGGCAGAATGTCAGGGGTCAATCTTTTGGCCCCTGAACATGTGATCGCTGTGACAACCAATCACAGCGATCACATGCATTTCTGCATAGAAAACAGTGTGCACGCGATCGCGTGCACACAGCCCTGTGCCCACGCTGTTACCAACAGCTCTGGGCACTGGGCAGAGTATCAGGGACCAATCTGATGGTCCCTGAACATGTGGTCGCTGTGAAAACCTATCACAGCGACCACATTTGTTTTATTTTGACTTTTCTGGCAGTAAATCTCCTGCCTCTTTTCTTCTCCTCAAACATTGTTTCAGTTTGAGGAGAAGAAGAGACTCGGGAGAATTGCTGCCAGAAGATTACAGTTACAGTTACACAGAAAATACAGTTACACTCTAAAACATTCTCTGTATAGATAGATTTCTATCTATCTATACAATCTATCTATCCATCTATCTTTTTTTCTATATATCTACCTTTCTATCTTTTATTCTATTAGAATAGGCAGGTAGGGAGTATATAATTATATATATATCCACATATATATAATATATTTAGCAATAGCGGTTTATTTTTTGTTAGCGGTAGTGTAGATATATATAGCAGTTAGTTTGTGTGTTTTATATAAAAAAAAAAAACAATTTGTTTAGTTAGTGTTAGTGTTAGTTACGTTATGGCGAGGAAGTTGTTTAGCGCCGAGGAGGCATACGCCATGCTGTGGTCTGAGTCGGAGACCGCATCAGAGATGGCGTCCGAGATGGAACCTGTTTTAGGTAGTGACGATGACAGCGTCACTTCAGGTTCATCTTCAGGGGACGTTGTCCCTGATGCAGTTGAAACTGCAGAACTTGAAAGCGCAGGGCCAAGTAGCGCTGTAGCACGGGACAGCCTGGTCCCTTCAGTCCAGGCTCTTGTATGGGCACCTGCCCCATCTTTTGGGCCTAGAATCCACGGATTTACTGCCACTCCTGGCATAACCGTGGACAATACAAATTTTGTCCAAATGGATTACTTCCATTTATTTATAACGGACGACATCCTAAATCAGATTGTCCACGAAACAAATTTATATGCCACTCAATATATAAGGCAGAAACCTTCATCCGCCCATGCCAGAGATTGGACGCCCACCAATTTGCTGGAATTAAAAAAAAATTTGGGGCTCACCCTAAATATGGGTATTGTCAAAAAGCCCTCCATTAGGTCTTACTGGTCAACAAGACCCGCCCAAGCCACCCCAGTATATTCTGCAGTAATGCCCAGGTCTCGTTATGAGACAATAATGAGGTTCCTCCACTTCAATGACAACGCACAGGCCCCCCCAAGTACCGATGCAAACCAGGATCGGTTGTTCAAAATAAGACCGCTAATAAATTCCCTGAATAATTTATTTCTGCAACTCTACACCCCTGAGCAGAATGTAAGTGTGGACGAATCCCTCCTCAACTTTCATGGCAGACTTAGCTTTCGCCAATATCTACCTTCAAAAAGGGCAAGATATGGCGTTAAGCTCTACAAATTGTGTGAAAGCGGGTCAGGATATACCACCGCCTTCAGAATTTATGAAGGGCGGGACCACACAATAAATGTTCCTGGATGCCCCCCTGATCTTTCCACCAGCAGTAAGATCGTGTGGGAGATAATGCAGCCTCTGCTTCACAAGGGGTACCACCTGTACTGTGATAATTTTTATTCGAGTGTGCCCCTGTTTAGGCATTTGCATGCTGCAAGGACTGGGGCATGTGGTACCATGCGCAAAAACAGAATTGGTTTTCCACAGCAATTAGTGGGGAAGCGCATGGTAAAGGGGGACTCCTGTGCTTATGCATCTGAAGAATTGCTGGCGGTCAAGTTCAGGGATCGCAAAGATGTGTATGTGCTAAGCACGATTCATACCGCAGGAACAGTGGCAGTGAGGGAAAGGGGGGCAACATCGGACAAGCACAAACCAGTGAGCGTGTCCGAATATAACAAGTACATGGGGGGGGGGTGGATTTAAGCGACCAGGTTTTACAGCCCTATTTAGTAAAACGCAAAACTAAAACCTGGTACAAAAAAGTGGCCATTTATTTGTTACAGGTGGCCATCCACAACTCATTTGTGCTCTACAAAAAAAACAGGGGCAGAGACACATACCTGGATTTCCAGGAAAAAATTATTGAAGGCCTCATTTTTGATGTTCAGGACACCCGAGAATGCCCCCAGTCTGAGGATGTCACGCGACTGACTGAAAGACACTTCATCAGTCGGATTCCCCCAACACCAACCAGAAGCAACCCTCAGAAAAAGTGCCGCGTCTGCAGAAAAGACGGGCACCGCAAAGATTCCCGATATTTCTGTCCCTCATGTCCCTCGCAACCAGGCCTGTGCATTGAGCCATGTTTTAAAAAATACCACACTGTTCTGAATTATTAGATTTTAGTTAATTCGTTGAAAATATATTTGCCCTACATTACGTTTTTATTTTTCCCCTGATTTCACTCCAAGGGTGAGGGAGGGAATGGGTGGGTGGGGGGTGGATGTCATGTTTGCATATTCTCTAAAGTTCATCTGCTGGAGAGCTCCATTTGCATAAACCTGCAATTTCTTATTTTAGAAAACCCAAAAAAATAAATTCCCATTATACCCCTAGATGAATATTTTGGGATTTCTGCTTCAAGAGCAGATATTTTGGAAGTGTTATAGAAACTCTGTTGAGTTTTGTAAAACCAGCTTTGAAAAAAAGCGATTTGTGAAATAAGCTTCTTCTATCGTCCGCCCTCCTACTTCTCTATGTGATAAATAAGACACACATATTTGGTATCCCCATGCTCAGGAGAAGTGGAAGAATGTGAAAGGGAGATGAATTTTGGCCGTGGTCTATGCCGTGTGTGAAAAATGCTGGTATAAACTGACGCATTTGCTAAAAAATTGCTAATTTTATTTTGATCCATCTTATTCAAGAAACTTTCAGAAGAAAACTGGACTGTCTAAAAATATGATAAACCCCTTGAAGAAAACCTTGTGGGGTCTACTTGCGTAAATGAAGTAATTTATGGGGTGATTCTAATCTTTCAGCAGCATTAGGCCCCCCAGAAAACAGTATGCGGCTATAAAATCAAGTGAAGAATTCCTGGACCGAAAAGGCCAAAAAGCCTCATTTTATGCCAAGCCCTGGCACATGCCCGTGAATAAAGCACACATATTTGGTATCCCCATGCACAGGAGAAGTGGAAGAATGTGAAATGCGATGAATTTTGTCCGTGGTCCATTTTGTGTGTGAAAAAGCTAGCATAAACTGACGCATTTGTTAAAAAAAAAGGTAATTTTATTTTGTTCCATCTTATTCAAGAAACTTTCAGAAGAAAACTGTACTGTCTAAAAATATGATAAACCCCTTGAAGGAAACCTTGTGGGGTCTACTTGTGTGAATGAAGTCATTTATGGGGTGATTCTAATGTTTCAGCAGCATTACGCCCACCAGAAAACAGTATTCTGCTATAAAATCAAATGCAAAATTCCTGGACCGAAAAGCCTCCTTTTATGCCAAGCCCTGGCACATGCCCGTACAGTGAATAAGGCACACATATTTGGTATCCCCATGCACGGGAGAAGTGGAAGAATGTGAAAGGATATGAATTTTGTCCGTGGTCTATGCCGTATGTGAAAAATACTAGCCTAAACTGACGCATTTGCTAAAAAATAGCTGAATTTTTTTTGTTCCATCTTATTCAAGAAACTTTCAGAAGAAAACTGGACTTGCTAAAAATATGATAAACCCCTTGAAGGAAACCTTGTGGGGTCTACTTGTGTGAATGAAGTCATTTATGGGGTAATTCTAATGTTTCAGCAGCATTACGCCCCCAGAAAACAGTATGCGGCTATAAAATCAAATCCAAAATTCCTGGACCGAAAAGGCCGAAAAGCCTCCTTTTATGCCAAGCCCTGGCACATGCCCGCACAGTGAATAAGGCACACATATTTGGTATCCCCATGCACGGGAGAAGTGGAAGAATGTGAAAGGAGATGAATTTTGTCCGTGGTCTATACCGTGTGTGAAAAATACTAGCCTAAACTGGCGCATTTGCTAAAAAATAGCAGATTTTTTTTTGTTCCATCTTATTCAAGAAACTTTCAGAAGAAAACTGGACTTGCTAAAAATATGATAAACCCCTTGAAGGAAACCTTGTGGGGTCTACTTGTGTGAATGAAGTAATTTATGGGGTAATTCTAATGTTTCAGCAGCATTACGCCCCCCAGAAAAGAGTATGCTGCTATAAAATCAAATTCAAAATTCCTGGACCGAAAAGGCCGAAAAGCCTCCTTTTATGCCAAGCCCTGGCACATGCCCGCACAGTGAATAAGGCACACATATTTGGTATCCCCATGCACGGGAGAAGTGGAAGAATGTGAAAGGAGATGAATTTTGTCCGTGGTCTATACCGTGTGTGAAAAATACTAGCCTAAACTGACGCATTTGCTAAAAAATAGCTGATTTTTTTTTGTTCCATCTTATTCAAGAAACTTTCAGAAGAAAACTGGACTTGCTAAAAATATGATAAACCCCTTGAAGGAAACCTTGTGGGGTCTACTTGTGCGAATGATGTCATTTATGGGGTGATTCTAATGTTTCAGCAGCATTACACCCCCCAGAAAACAGTATGCGGCTATAAAATCAAATGCAAAATTCATGGACCGAAAAGGCCGAAAAGCCTCCTTTTATGCCAAGCCCTGGCACATGCCCGCACAGTGAATAAGGCACACATATTTGGTATCCCCATGCACGGGAGAAGTGGAAGAATGTGAAAGGAGATTAATTTTGTCTGTGGTCCATACCGTGTGTGAAAAATGCTAGCATAAACTGGCGCAATTGCTAAATTCTTGCATTTTTTTCCAATTTTGCCCACTTTAGAGAAAAAAATAACAATGATATATACTGACAAATGCCACTAAAACAAAGCCCTATCTGTCCTTTAAAAAGAGTGTAAAATTCAAAGATGAACTTTATTCACCTGCTGAGTTATAGTCATCTAAAGAAGCGCATAGCAAAATTGTGAAATTTGCTCTGGTCATTTAGCTGTAAAACAGCCTAGTCCTTAACCGGTTAATAAGTTTTTTATACACACGGTGGGGCTTTTTCACAGTGGTGATTGTACCCCTGTTTTTAGAGAGTTATAAATAAATGTTATATTTTACTCATATATCACACCAGTGAATCCTTTAAAATTGTTATGTTGTGGGAGCACAATTGAATATATCTTTTAAATACAGTGAATTGATGCGGTCTACTACAACCCACACCACCGTCTTGCCTTGGGATGGAGGTAGATCGTTGATAAAATCCATGGAGATATGGGTCCAAGGTCTCTGGGGAATGGGCAAAGAACATAGTAAGCCTGCTGGTCGGGACCTGGGAGTCTTGGACCTAGCACAAACCTCACAAGCGGCGACGTAGGCCTTAACGTCTTTAGGCAACCCAGGCCACCAATAGGTTCTAGAAATGAGGTGCTTGGTGCCCAGGATGCAAGGATGACCAGATAGTGCAGAGTCATGATTCTCCCTGAGTACCCTTAGCCGGAATTGCAGGGGAACAAACAGCTTGTTCTCAGGAAGGTTCTCGGGAGCTGAACCTTGATCAGCCGCAATTTCGGAGTCTAAGTCAGAATCAATAGAGGATATGATTATACCTGGGTGCAAAACACAAGCAGGATCCTCCTCCGGAGGAGGGCTGGCCATGAAGCTACGCGACAGCGCATCAGCTTTAATATTTTTAGATCCAGCCCTATAGGTCACCACAAAGTTGAATCTAGTAAAAAAAAACAATGCCCATCGAGCTTGTCTCGGGTTTAACCTCCGGGCAGATTCTAGAAAAAACAGATTCTTGTGGTCGGTAAGGACCGTTACCTGGTTCCTAGCCCCCTCCAGGAAGTGGTGCCACTCTTCAAATGCCCATTTAATGGCTAAGAGTTCACGGTTGCCAACGTCATAGTTACTCTCAGTGGGGGAGAACTTCCTGGGGAAGTAGGCACAAGGACGGAGATGGGTGAGAGACCTGGTACCCTGGGACAAGACAGCACCCACTCCCACCTCGGAGGTGTCAACCTCCACGATGAATGGCTCCATCTGGTTAGGCTGAATCAGCACTAGGGCAGAGATAAAGCACCTCTTAAGGACCTCAAAAGCCTGGACCGCCTCCGGAGGCCAGTGGAGGAGATCGGCACCTTTGCAAGTAAGGTCCGTAAGAGGCTTAGCGATGACCGAGAAGTTAGCAATAAATCTCCTATAATAATTAGCAAGCCCCAGGAAGCACTGTAAAGCCTTCAGGGAGGCAGGTCGGACCCATTCAGCCACAGCCTGAACCTTGGCAGGGTCCATGCGGAATTCGTTAGGAGTGAGGATTTGACCCAAAAATGGTATCTCCTGCACCCCAAACACACATTTTTCGGTTTTATCAAAGAGTTTGTTTTCCCGAAGGGCCTGGAGCACCTTCCTGACATGCTCAATGTGGGAGGACCAGTCCTTGGAAAACACAAGTATATCATCAAGGTACACTACAAGAAATACCCCCAGATTGTCTCTTAAAATCTCATTTATGAAATTCTGGAAGACCGCGGGAGCATTACACAACCCAAAGAGCATGACGAGATATTCGAAATGACCTTCGGGCGTGTTAAACGCAGTCTTCCACTCATCCCCTTCTCTGATTCGGATAAGGTTGTAAGCCCCCCGAAGATCAAACTTAGACAACCATTAGGCCCAATGGACCTGATTGAAGATATCAGGAATCAGAGGAAGGGGATATTGGTTCCTTACGGTGACCTTATTTAAGTTTCGGTAATCGATGCACGGCCTAAGACCACCACCCTTCTTCCATACGAAGAAGAAGCCAGCACCTACCGGAGAAGTAGAGGGACGAATGTAACCCTTGGCCAGGCTTTCCTGGATATATTCTCTCATAGCCTCACGTTCGGGACAAGAGAGATTAAATATCCTACCTTTAGGGAGCTTAGCTCCTGCTACCAAATCGATAGTGCAATCGTACTCTCTATGAGGAGGTAACACTTCGGAAGCTTTTTTAGAAAAAACATCAGCGAAATCCTGAATAAACTCGTCAATACAGGACGTCATGCATTCATTACCCCATTTAATAAGATCCCCGGTATTCCAGTTATACGTGGGATTATGCATCTGCAACCAAGGAAGGCCTAAAACCAAATCGGACGATAATCCCTGCATAACCAACACCGAACACTGCTCCGAATGAATGGAGCCCACAATGAGTTGAAAAACAGGGGTATGCTGCGTAAAATAACCATTAGCAAGTGGGGTGGAGTAGATACCTACTACCGGGACAGGTTTAGGCAAATCAATCAATGGCATGGCTAGAGACATAGCAAATTCCACAGACATAATATTAGCAGAAGACCCTGAATTCACGAAGGCACTGCCGGTGGCAGACCTACCATCAAAAGAGACCTGAAAGGGAAGCAAGATCTTATTAGGTTTCATGTATACGGGAAATACCTATGCGCCCAAGCGAGCTCCTCGATGGTCACTTAGGCGCGGAAGTTTTCCGGCTTCTTATTCTTACGTCTAGGACAGTCGTTCACTTGATGCTTGCCATCCTCACAGTAGAAGCAGAGACCATTCTTCCTGCGGAACTCTCTACGTTGTTGGGGAGACACGGAGGCCCCGAGTTGCATTGGTTTATCCGAATTCTCCGTGGAAGAACGAAGCAACGGAACCTCGGGGGCCATCATAGGGGAGCCAGAGGAGAATGCACAAAAATGTTTAAGTCGTTGTTCCCTGAGACGTCGGTCAAGACGTACAGCTAAAGCCATAACTTGATCTAGAGAGTCAGAAGAGGGGTAACTAACCAACAGGTCTTTCAGAGCGTTTGACAGACCCAATCTAAACTGGCACCTCAAGGCAGGGTCATTCCACCGAGAAGCTACACACCACTTCATAAAGTCAGAACACTACTCCTCAACGGGTCTCTTACCCTGACGTAAGGTCACCAGCTGACTCTCGGCAAAGGCAGTCTTGTCAGTCTCGTCATAGATGAGTCCGAGAGCCGAAAAAAAAAGGTCAACAGAAGAGAGTTCAGGGGCGTCGGGGGCCAAGGAGAAGGCCCATTCCTGGGGGCCGTCCTGAAGCTGGGACATAATTATACCCACTCGCTGGCTCTCAGAACCTGAGGAGTGGGGCCTTAAACGGAAATAGAGCCTACAACTTTCCCGAAAGGAGAAAAAAGTCTTCCGGTCCCCTGAGAACCGGTTAGGCAACTTGAGGTGGGGTTCAAGAGGTGGGGTGAGGGCACTACCAGGGTAGCATCACACTGGTTGCACCTCTGAGCCAGGTCTTGGACCTGTAGGGAGAGACCCTGCATTTGCTGAGCCAGGGCCTCAAGGGGGTCCATAGTGTGTCAGGGACCAGGGTAGAAAAGGTATATGGGCCTGTGATTATGTAATGTCAGGATAGGTAGAGTGACAGGTGAGCCCTAATCTACCCGCCACTCAGTCCCTGCCTACTTGCACAGCCCGTCCTAGGCGACGGTGTACAACTAGGCGACGGTCCATATGCACAATATGTGCGCAACAGACAAACTAGACTAGGGAACACAAAAAGAAAGGAATGTGGGGCAGTTGCCCACGGAGACTCCGTGAGCAACAGAGTAGTGGACGAGCCGAGTCAAACCAGGAGTGTACGAGGTAACAAATGCAGAGCAGGAGAATAGTCAGTCAAGCCAGGGTCAATATGAAGCAGAGGTCAATGGTAACAGCAGGAACCAAGAAACAAGCTGCAGCAGGGCCAGGAATCCAACAGAGAAGAATCACAGGCAAAGGACAAGCAGCAAATGAAGGTATAAGTAGACCAAGGGCGGGAGCTAGAACCGTCTGGCTAAGCTGTGATAGGCTCTCCCACTCCTCAGCCTACCAGCCTGAGTGGTAGCAGATCGAGTCACTCTAGCAGACCTAGGAACAGATGCAGGCTGATTAACCACGGGCGTCGACACAGAAGCTGTGTCAGGTAAATCCTTCACAATTGCCTTGCAGCTCTGGAGTCCATATGTGGACAGTATCTACAGAGGAATGTATGTGGGACACTATCTACAGTGGGCTATGTGGGCACTATCTACAGGGGACATGGTGTGTGTGTGTGTGTGTGTGTGTGTGTGAGACAGTGTATGTTACTATTATAATCAGGGAAACAGTGTATGGCGCTGTTCTAGTTAGTGGTGCAGTGTTTGTCGCTTTATTATATTTAGAGCTTTTGAGAATTTTAACTTCGTTTATAGGTCCAGAAATGTTTTATAAGTGAGAAGCTGAAGACATCTGAGCCCGTAAACTCCAGAAATGGGTCGTGGCTGGTAGAAATCCATCATAGAGGTCTGGACCAGAGGGAGAAGAAAAGAACTAGAATCTGAGACGTCACCGGTGAGTCACTTAATGTAAATGTTTATTCTGCCTCTAATCAGCACTGTAGTCACTGTATGATCTGCAGCGAGATAATAGGTAGTATGATTTTTTTTGTGAAACAGCATCTCGGATTCACTGGTGTGATATGAGTAAAATATAACATTTATTTATAACTCTCTAAAAACAGGGGTACAATCACCACTGTGAAAAAGCCCCACCGTGTGTATAAAAACGTATTAAATAGTAAACACTGAGTTCTAATTCAATTGTGAACCTACTGTAGCTCAGTGTTAAACAAGAATATCAATACGGAATCAGCATTTGAAAAGTGGGCATAACAATAGTCTTGACCCTAATTCACACTAGAGTCCGTGATAACCACACCGGAAGCTCCTAGTGTTGAGGTAAACAAACAATGCTAGTGTTCCCTATGCTAAAAAATTCCTATTCACAACCGACCCTACGCGTTTCAATACTCATCATCAGGGGTCTGTAGCTTGGTCACTCTGGCCGGGATGCCAGCGATATTTAGTTCAGCAGCAGGTATTCTGCTGTACACCACGGAAGCATGCTCGCATAGATGTCAGCGGCATGAAACAGCATCTCCCAGCATATCCTTACTATTGTTCGGGCCATGCTGGGAGCTGTAGTTTTATGCCGTACAAACCTATACAGCAGGGGTTGCACTAAATTGAGCTGTATTTGTTCTGGTGTTGTATATATGTACTGATCTTTGTTCTGATGCTGTATGTAAGTGCAGCAACCACGAGGAAGAGCTTCCCAGGAGGATGGGAGCAGTAGTGAAGTGCACGGTGTATGGCCTGAGGTATCTGTAGGAATCTCTACCTCTCCTCCCTCGCTCCTTCTCGGGCTGGCACAGTGACAGGGGGGCTGCACTATGGATGATGGTGGTGATAGTCTTTTCCCCCGTAGCAACTCCCGTGATGGTGGTAGTAGTATGTGTGCGCCTGGCAAGGTGGTATGTGGGGTGCCCTTGATCTTATGCAGTGCAGGGACCAGACGACACAGGGGATTTGAATAACTCACGTTTACTGAAGAACTTTATACAGTCTTCCAAAATGGAGGCACGTTATCTTCTGTCCACTTCAGCAGTTGAGGGGAAGAAGGGACCAGTGGGTGACCAATGAGGGTTTCAATTGTCCAGCTATATCTAGAAATCATTCACTTTTCCAGCAGCGTGTGTAATAAATGAACTCACTTTTCTCAGTGATGAGGGTTGTAGTTGAGTGACTTGATAGACACTTCTTATATTAATTGTGGCGTGTGCGGCAGAACCGGTAACAGCGCCAGCAGGAGTTCTGAGGCCCAATATTATATAGACTTCTCCTCAGAAACAGACAGACAGCTTTTCAGCTAAATAATACTTGCTGTGGTGATGATAGAGATGATATGCTGGTTACAATCTCCTTACTGTTCCTCCTCTTGCATTGGGCTGCAGGTGCTGAGACCTGTTGCCAGTTGAAAGGATTGTATTAATCTGCTGTGTCAGAGCAGCTAGCAGACATGTCTGTCTCCTCACAGACACGAACCGACTCCTCTGTGTAGACTGTGAGACAGAGTCAGAGTGAGGCTCTAGGGCTGTAGCCAGGCTCCACCCCCTTTTCAAACAATGCTAGATGTACAATGCACCCTCTAGTGGCTCCCCACTGATACCTTCATCCTTCTCTTCAGCTGGTGAACAGCACACTGTGTGAAAAATAATAAAGACATGTAAAACACATACAATGCATGACATACAAATAACAGGGAACCAGAAGGGTATCTTCTGGGATGCTGCATACTCCCGGACTTAAGACAAGACGTCCTCGTCGTTTTCTTGGATATGAACAGCCTAAAAGATGTAAAAAGGGTTAACATGAAATGCAAACATCTTAATAACATTGTATTCCTGTATTCTTGACTCTCGAAGGGGGAATAGGGGCGAAGATTTCTTCTGTAACAGTTGGAAGATGAGGGACAGAAGTCTCAAGTCAAGATGAGCGGCAGTGTCCAACAGTTTATGGCACTTAGGATATGAGGGGCTCTGGTACGTCAGAGTCTATGGGGATATTCCCTCTTGAACGTAACAAGGGTTGGTAGGCTTCGGCCTAACTTGGATAGGAATAAATGAAGAAATGAAGAAGGGGCTCTAGAACATAAGAGTCTTTCTTGTTCCCTACTTGCAATTATATTCAATCCCTATAGCGAACTGGTTTCACTCCTTTAGTGGTTCTCTCTGATCTCCTGACAGGTTCAGGTACAACAACAGCAGGTACATGATGTGATCTGTCCTCTGTGTGAGTTGTAGACACTGTAGGTGTAGGATCAGGTGCAAGGAATGACAAAATTGGGGTAAACCACCAACTCAGTGGGTTCTTTATGTCCAATTGTTGCTCTTGAGTTGAGGACTCAGTAGTTGTTGCTTCAATAGCTTCAGTTACTTCTGGTAGATCAATTGCAACTGGTTCTTCAATTGATATTTCCTGTTCAATGGTAGGCAACTGTTGATCTTGTAGGCACAGTTTAAGCCTGTTACGGTGGACAATTTGCGGTTGTTTACCATCTCTTTGGATCTCATAGATATCTGTTCCTTGGTATGGGACAGCCTTGATGGTATAAGGGATTCTTTCCCACTTAGTGTCCAATTTGCTGGTTCTTTGAAAGTTTTTCAACCAGACAAGGTCTCCAACTTGAAAGGGTTTAGCATTAGCATGTTGGTCATAATCATGTTGTTGCTTCTTTCTCGCTTCTTCCATCCTAGCTTCAACAATTTCATTTGCATCAGCCATGCGTCTTTGGTGTTCACTCACCCACTCTGTGGTTGGTAGAGGGTTCAAGTCATCTGGAACGGACACATTCAATGAAATGTCTGAAGGCAGCTTTCCTTGTCTTCCGAACAATAGGAAGTATGGGGTGTAACCTGTGGAGGCTTGCATAGTGTTGTTGTAGATGTACACCAACTCAGGCAAATGATTTGGCCAGACAGCTCTCTGATGAGGCGGTAAAGTTCTGAGCATCTCAATCAGAATCTGGTTCATCTTCTCACACAACCCATTTCCTTGGGGATGGTAAGCGGTTGTTCTTAGTTTCTTACAGTTGTACAGCTGACAAAGTTCCTGAAATAGTTGGGATTCAAATGCAGAACCTCTATCTGTTAAGATCTTCTCAGGACAGCCATAGGGTAGAAGGAAAGTTTTTAGGAAGACTGCAGCGGTGGTCTTTGCTGTCAAGTCCTTTACTGGTACTGCGACTGTGAATTTGGTGTAATGGTCGATGATGGTCATGGCATAGGTGTATCCTGTTCTACTTGGCTCCATTTTCACATGGTCGATGGCCACGATCTCCAGCGGTCGATGACTCACGATAGGATGCAGAGGGGCCTTTTGGTTTGGCTTCTCTCCTCTTGCTAAGGCACAAGCAGTACATTCTTGACACCATTTCTCGACATCACCTCTAATTCCGATCCAATAGAATCTTCTGCGAATTGTAGCTTCTGTCTTTTGAACTCCAAAGTGTCCAGACTTGTTGTGGTATGCCTCAAGGACAACTTTGGCATCTCTCCTTGGGATGACAATTTGGTGCAGCCGATTACTGGTGATGGGATCCAGCACTCTCCTCAGCAGCAGACCATTCTCTTCAAAGAGACGTTTCCTTTGTCTCCAAAGGCGAAGTAGTTCTGGGTCTGTGTTGCCTCGGCGGATTCTAATGGGTATTTTTTTGGTATCCAGGTAGTCGAGGATATCTCCAATCACTCTGCTCTCAGCTTGCAACAGGGCCCATTGTTCTTGTTCTGGTGACTGCTTCTTGGCCTGTTGGGAAGAACAATGTACCTGGGTTTTGTTGTTGATAGCATCAGGATCTGAAAAGCGGTTGTAGAATGCAGGCATCTCTACTTCCTCTTTGTAGTTGTCATCATCAGGATTCTCCGGGTCTTCTCCTGTAGGCAGGCGGGACAAGGCATCCGCATTGATGTTGGACTTGCCTGTTCTGTATTTGACCACGAAGTTGTAATTTGCTAATCGTGAAGCCCATCTCTGTTCTAAGGCTCCCAGCCTTGCGGTGTTCAGGTGTGCTAGCGGGTTGTTATCTGTGAAGACAGTGAAGGAAGAAGCGGCAAGGTAGTCCTTAAACTTCTCTGTGACGGCCCAGACCAATGCAAGGAACTCCAGCTTGAAGGAACTATAGTTCTGATCGTTTCTTTCAGCTCCTTTGAGTGCTCTACTTGCATAGGCGATCACTCTTTCTTTGTCTCCTTGTTGTTGGGCCAGCACTGCACCAAGTCCTTGGTGGCTTGCATCTGTGTAAAGATGGAAGGGCAGGCTGTAATCTGGGTAGCCCAGAATGGGTGGTTCAGTCAATAATCTTTTTAGTAACTGGAAGGCAATTTCTTGTTCTTCTTTCCAGTTAATGGGAATTCTCCTCTTCAAGTGTTCTTTAGGGTGCCCCCTCAAGAGTTCTTGTAGCGGTTCAGCGATGCGGGCAAAATGAGGAATGAATCTCCGGTAGTACCCGGCAAATCCGAGAAAGCTTCTTACTTCCTTCACAGTGGTAGGTGTAGGCCAACTGTGGACAGCAGCTATCTTCTCAGGATCTGGCTTTATGCCTTCTGCGCTCACTATATGTCCCAAGTACTGGACTTGAGGTTGGAGGAGGTGACACTTGGAGGGTTTGATTTTTAAGCCATTTTTGGTTAGGACCTGGAACACTTCAGCTAGATGCTTGAGATGATCTTCATAGGACTTGGAGTAGACTATGACGTCATCCAGGTATAGGAGCACAGTCTCAAAGTTCCTGTGACCTAGGCATCTTTCCATCAGCCTTTGGAATGTTCCAGGAGCATTGCACAGTCCGAAGGGCATGCAATTGAACTCGAATAAGCCCATTGAGGTGGTGAAGGCTGTCTTCTCCCTATCAGCTGGAGACATTGGTACTTGCCAGTAACCACTTGTGAGATCCAGTGTAGAGAAGTAGGCAGCTGATCCCAGGGCTGTCAGAGATTCTTCAATCCTTGGAAGAGGATAGGCATCCTTGTGGGTAATGTTATTAATTTTTCTGTAATCCACACAGAAGCGAAGGTTGCCATCTTTCTTCCTGACAAGAACTAGTGATGCAGCCCAGGGGCTGTGACTTTCTCGGATGACTTTGGCCTCTTTCATGTCGTGGACCATTTGTTTCACGTCTTGGTATAGGGCAGGTGGTATAGGCCTGTGTCTTTCCTTAATGGGAGGATGAGTACCAGTGGGAATAGTGTGCTCAATGTCTTTTGCTCTCCCATTGTCCAGAGGATGCTTACTGAAGGCTTCATGGCTATCCTGAGCCACTTCAAGTACTCCTTGGATCTGGTAGGCAGGTGTTGTTGCAGTTCCCACATGGATTTCTCCCCACCAGGGTGTTACTGGTGCTTCTTCTGACGTCTTTAGTTGCTGTGCAGCCTGTTTAGCGGTGACAGTTGGAATGTCCACCAGGTCTTGCACACTGAGTTGGGACAGCTGTGCTACAGGGTAGTACTTCCTCAGGGTTACTGAATGGTCTCCTAAGTTGAGAAGACGGATGGGTACTTTCCCTTCGACCACAGTCACTAAACTTCGGGCAGCCATAACCATTGGATGTTCATCTAGTGGTATTGGTTCCACTAGGGCTTGGTAGTCAAGTCCTTGTAGGCCTGAACGGGCCCGACACCATAGCAGTGTTTCTGTACCAGGTTTTAGGGTTACTGGATGGTGGTCCTTGATGCGAGCTCTGCAGATCTCTCCTCTGGCGTTGGTGAATCGCTGTTGGGCAGCCAGTACAAGGATGGTCTTGTGTATTACCTTCTGGGCAGCCTGGGAAGCCGTGGGGACGGATTGTCGTAGGGCCTCTAGCATTTCTCCATAGCAGTGCTTTAGGATGTTCATTCCCAGAATTACTGTGGGTTGTCCTTGATCTTTAACTTTGATCACGAGGACTCCTTGCTGAGGTAAGTGCACTCCTCCCACTTGGACAGTAGGCTCCCAGTACCCGTGCAGAGGTAGGGACTGGCCGTTGGTAGCGATGACGTCTAACCAGGCTTCTGGAGGTTGCATCAGGATCTCGCTACTCCAGTGTTGTTCAAAGGCGGCCTGCTGGATGGTTGTCACTTGGGATCCCGTATCCAGGAGGGCAGCAAATGGTACTCCATTGATGCGGATGGTAACTTCTGGACGAGGTCCGACAAACCGTGGCAGCCATTTTGGATCTTTGGGACCTATTATTTCTCCTCCCGAGGAATGGTCCTCTGCCTCGGGAGACGTCCGTTTAACGCCCAGCATTGACGTTCTTGGTGACCTATCTTATGGCAGTGTCTGCAGGCAGGTCTCCCATGTTCATCAAAGCGATCTGTCGACGTTTTGTTGGGACTATTGCGGTAGCCCTTGCTAGGACTATTTGGGTAACTGTCTCTAGATGTTGGCAGCTCACATTTTACTGGAGAGCTGGCTTCTAGATTCTCCAGTCGTTGGCAGACTTGCTCCAGGCTTTTGGCAATGAGTTTCAGTTGATCTTGGTACTGATCTCCTCCAGCTGTGATTTGAGCCTGTGTAGCCTGGTAGGTGATGGGCTTGCAAGGTGTTGGATGTGGTGCTACTGGGGCAGGTTCCTCTTCTGCCTCTTTAAGAGGGGTGGTAGCCCTGACAGTTCTTCTTCTGGGCCTTCTTTCTAGTACCTCTATGGCCAGTTCTTTAAACTCATGGAAGGTGCTGTCAGGGTTCTGGACGGACATCATTTGTAGTTGATGACTCATGGAATCTGAGGCAACTCCTTCAATGAACTGCTCCCTCAGGATTCTGTCTGCTTTTTCAGCCTCATGGGGGTCGGCTTGTATCATGGCCCTCATGGTCTCCTGTAAGGAAAGAGCAAAATTTCGGAGTGTCTCACCTGGTTGCTGAACTCTGTCCATGAACCTCATCCTGAGCTCAGAGATGGATTTGGGCTCAAAGGTGGTACGTAGCTGGACCAGGATCTGATCCACAGCCTTCTTTTGGATACGTGGCCAGGACTCCACTTCTTTTAGGGCCACATCTTGTAGTTGTCCCATTAAGATCTCTACCTTCTGTTCTTCTGGAATGGGGTAGAGGCGGAACATGGCAAGCATTTTTTTTCTAAAGTCTTTTAAGGTGTGTGGTTCACCTTTGTAGTGGGGCAGCCATGGGGCCCCTGCATAGTAGGGCATGGACAGCGGCATGATGCAGGGTGCTGCAGCAGGTGTTGTTCTTTCTGTCATGGCCGGTGTAGTGACCGTGCTGAGACCGGGCTCTTCCGTGTCACTTGAGTCCGACATTGTTACTGTCCCTTTAAATTTTTCCAATGTCTATTATTGGCGCTCCCGGACTTTTAACTGAGTCGGGGGTCTTGTTAAAGGTGCTCCCGGACTTTTTATTGGGTCCGGAGTGATGTCCAGGATGCTCCCGGGCTTTTTATTGGGCACCGGTGGTGGTACAGCAGGGGTTAACTTGATGGCCAATTGAATCGGGACTCACCGATGGTATGCTGTTGCTTCCCTCTGGGCTGTACTTTGTTACCGGGCTGTTCCGTTGCTCTCCTGTGATGTTTTTGGGAGAGTTGCTGGTTGCAGGGGATCCGCGGTGGAGGTGCCGTGCAGAGGCTTCACTCATCCAAGATGGCGGCGCCTAGCAGTTTTCGGCCGTTCCCTCTTGCCTGTGCTGGATATTGTGAGTTCCTATAATCATCCAGATGGTGGCACTAGACTGGCGCTGCAGGTTAACCTGTCTGGAGCGGGTAAATGGAACTGTGACGCAGCAGTTTGTGAGGTAAAATGGCGGATTAACCCCTTTTGGGCTGGAACTGCTGGGAAACAGTGATTTTAACCCCTTTTGGGGCTGAAATAGTCTCTTGCAGCTGCGGTTGCAGCTTTGTACGGTGGGGACCAGGGCTTTGGGACAAAGTCTCTCTGGTTTGGGGCCCACATGAGATTTAAACGTATCCTGTTCGTGACGCCAAAGTTTATATGCAGCAACCACGAGGAAGAGCTTCCCAGGAGGATGGGAGCAGTAGTGAAGTGCACGGTGTATGGCCTGAGGTATCTGTAGGAATCTCTACCTCTCCTCCCTCGCTCCTTCTCGGGCTGGCACAGTGACAGGGGGGCTGCACTATGGATGATGGTGGTGATAGTCTTTTCCCCCGTAGCAACTCCCGTGATGGTGGTAGTAGTATGTGTGCGCCTGGCAAGGTGGTATGTGGGGTGCCCTTGATCTTATGCAGTGCAGGGACCAGACGACACAGGGGATTTGAATAACTCACGTTTACTGAAGAACTTTATAGTCTTCCAAAATGGAGGCACGTTATCTTCTGTCCACTTCAGCTGTTGAGGGGAAGAAGGGACCAGTGGGTGACCAATGAGGTTTTCAATTGTCCAGCTATATCTAGAAATCATTCACTTTTCCAGCAGCGTGTGTAATAAATGAACTCACTTTTCTCAGTGATGAGGGTTGTAGTTGAGTGACTTGATAGACACTTCTTATATTAATTGTGGCGTGTGCGGCAGAACCGGTAACAGCGCCAGCAGGAGTTCTGAGGCCCAATATTATATAGACTTCTCCTCAGAAACAGACAGACAGCTTTTCAGCTAAATAATACTTGCTGTGGTGATGATAGAGATGATATGCTGGTTACAATCTCCTTACTGTTCCTCCTCTTGCATTGGGCTGCAGGTGCTGAGACCTGTTGCCAGTTGAAAGGATTGTATTAATCTGCTGTGTCAGAGCAGCTAGCAGACATGTCTGTCTCCTCACAGACACGAACCGACTCCTCTGTGTAGACTGTGAGACAGAGTCAGAGTGAGGCTCTAGGGCTGTAGCCAGGCTCCACCCCCTTTTCAAACAATGCTAGATGTACAATGCACCCTCTAGTGGCTCCCCACTGATACCTTCATCCTTCTCTTCAGCTGGTGAACAGCACACTGTGTGAAAAATAATAAAGACATGTAAAACACATACAATGCATGACATACAAATAACAGGGAACCAGAAGGGTATCTTCTGGGATGCTGCATAAGTACTGAGCTTTGTTCTGGTGCTGTATATACGCATGAGATTGGTTTTGGTGCTGTATATATGTACTGAGCTTGGTTCTAGTGCTGTATTTATGTACTGATCTTTGTTCTAGTGCTTTATTTATTTACTGAGGTTGGTTCTAGTGCTGTATTTATGTAATGAGGTTGGTTCTGGTGCTGTGTATATATAAAGAGCTTGTTCTGGTGCTGTATATATGTATGGGCTTGGTTGTAGTGCTGTATTTATGTACTGAGGTTGGTTCTGGTGCTGTATTTATGTACTGAGGTTGGTTCTGGTGCTGTATATATGTCAGAGCTTGGTTCTAGTGCTGTATTTATGTACTGAGCTTGGTTGTGGTACTGTACATATGTCAGAGCTTTGTTCTGGTGCTGTATTTATGTACTGAGCTTGGTTCTGGATCTGTAATTATATAGGATATATTTATAATAACAAAATTGCAGGGCAGATAGAATTGTTCTCAATTCATTGTATATTTAATGGGAATCTGTCAGGTAGTTTAAACCCCTTGAACCGCAACCATGCGGTAATACATGACCTGACAATATTTCCAAACATTCCCTTGTATGCTTATTCAGATGCAGCAAAATCTTTAAAATCCACTTTTAAAACTGCACACACTATATGCTAATTACTCATTAGAGGGTCATGGGGCGGTGCTGCTATCCTGAAGAGTCACATAGTCCTGCCTCCAAACTCACCTTTCCATGCCTGATTGACATCCCCCTGGCTGATACAACTTTCTCGGATGCGCCATTGCCTTGTGGCACTATACACAAGGGGGGGGGCACAAGGGGGGGGGCTGTGTGGCACTATACACAAAGGGGGGCTGTGTGGCACTATGCACAAGGGGGAGCTGTGTGGCACTATACACAAGGGGGGGCTGTGTGGCACTATACACAAGTGGGAGCTGTGTGGCACTATACACATGGAGGAACTGTAGTTCACTATTTACAAGGGGGAGGGCTGTGGCTTTATCTACAGGGGCTGAGTGTCACTCAATCTACAGGGGGCTGTGTGTGGCACAATCTACTAAGGGGGGGCTGTGTGGCACTATATACAAAGGAGGGGCTCTGTGTGGCACTATATACAGTGGGAGCTGTATAGCGCTATATACAGTGGGGGCTTTATGGCGATATCTATAGGGGGCTGTATGGCACTATCTACAAGGGGGAGGTGGGGGTGCTATCAACAAATGGGGTGTGATACTTTCTCTTTGCAGGGCTATATAGCACTGTCTACAGGGGAGCTGTATGGCACATTCTACAGGGTGCAGTATTTATAAGGGGGGCTGCTTGTGGCACCCGGGGGGGGGGGCCCGGTCAAGAGTTTGCTATGGGGCCCAGTCTTTCCTAGTTATGCCCCTGCATGCCATGCTGCATTGATGCAGTAATTCATGCAAAAGGACTCCTGATCAAGTATTGAGTGCATATACTGTACATACTTTTCAGTAGGCCAACATTTCGGTATTAAAAATAATTTTTGAAATTGGGCTTATTTAATATTATAATTTTCTGACACACTAAATTTTGGGTTTTCATTAGCTGTTAGCCATAATCATCATTGTGGTGGATCATCATTGGGCGTTTTGGGTGCCCCCACCCCACAAGTACAATGTGTTTTTGCTGCGGATCACGGCAAAAACCGCGACAAAACGGCATTGGCAATTCCACATCCTGACCGAGATCATTTGAAATAAAGAAATTGTTTTGCCAGTCCGGTGAGTGCCTCGATTACTCTTCTAATATATACAAAACGGCATTGTGTTTGTCATGTAAATGACCAGCAGACATCAAGGTCACATACCCTTATGTCTGCAGCTCTTGTTACTGATTAGAAACCTGCTGGTCACATGACCGCAGGTCCTACAACAGCAGCAAGAGAGAAGACCATGTGGGGAGGTGAGCTGCGAGGTAAGTAGAAGGGGATCATGGATTTGTTTAAGGGGTCTGGGGTCTTTGTTTAGGGGGTCTGTTTAGGGGGTCTGGGGTCTGTATTTAGGGGGTCTGGGGTCTGTATTTAGGTTGTCTGGTCTGTATTTAGGGGGTCTGGTGTCTGTATTAGTTTAAGGGGTCTGTATTTAGGGGGTCTGTATTAGTTTAAGGGGTCTGGGGGTCTGTATTGAGGGGGTCTGGTCTTTGGTCTGTATTCGTTTAAGGGGTCTGTATTTAGGGGGTCTGGGGTTCTGTATTGGTTTAAGGGGTCTGGGGTCTGTATTTAGGAGGTCTGGGGTCTGTATATTTATGGGGTCTGGTCTGGGGTCTGTATTTAGGAGGTCTGGGGTCTGTATATTTAAGGGGTGTGGTGTGGGGGTCTGTATATTTAGGGGGTCTGGTCTGGGTTCTGTATTAGTTTATGGGGGTCTGTATTTAAGGGGTCGGTTTCTGTATTAGTTTAGAGATTCAGCTATGGGGTCTGTATTAGTTTATGGGGTCTGTATTTAGGTGGCCTGGTCTGAGGTCTATATTAGTTTAAGGAGTCAGGTCTGGGGTTGTTATTAGTTTAGGGGGTCAGGTCTGGGTTCTGTATTTAGAGGTCTGGCCCGAGGTCTGTATTTAGGGTGCTTGTTCTGGGGTCTGTATTTGTTTAGGGTGCTTGTTCTGGGGTCTGTATTTGCTTAGGGGGGTCTGGTCTGGGGACGTCAATAGTTTAGAAGGTATGGGGTCTGTATGCATTCTAATTTATAAGTCTGCGTAAAAGGGGTTGTCAGGGGACATCGATAGGTCATCACTATGAAACACCAATACTGCATTGATGCAGTAATTCATGCAAAAGGACCCCTGACCAAGTATTGAGTGCATATACTGTTCATACTTTTCAGTAGGCCAACATTTCGGTATTAAAAATCATTTTTTGAAATTGGGCTTATTTAATATTATAATTTTCTGACACACTAAATTTTGGGTTTTCATTAACTGTTAGCCATAATCATCATCCAGTGGTGGATCATCATTGGGCGTTTTGGGTGCCCCCCTAAGTACAATGTGTTTTTGCTGCGGATCACGGCAAAAACCGCGACAAAACGGCATTGTGTTTGTCCTGTAAATGACCAGCAGACATAAAGGTCACATGACCTTATGTCTGCAGCTCTTGTTACTGATTAGAAACCTGCTGGTCACATGACCGCAGGTCCTGCAACAGCAGCAAGAGAGAAGACCGTGAGGGGAGGTGAGCTGCAAGGTAAGTATAAGGGGATCATGGATTTGTTTAAGGGGTCTGGGGTCTGTGTTTAGGGGGTCTTGGGTCTGTATTTAGGTTGCCTGGTCTGTGGTCTGTATTTAGGGGGTCTGGTCTGGGGTCTGTATTAGTTTAAGAGGTCTGTATTTAGGGGGTCTGTATTAGTTTAAGGGGTCTGGGGGTCTGTATTTAGGGGGTCTGGTCTTTTGTCTGTATTAATTTAAGGAGTCTGTATTTAGGGGGTCTGGGGTTCTGTATTGGTTTAAGGGGTCTGGGGTCTGTATTTAGGAGGTCTGGGGTCTGTATATTTATGGGGTCTGGTCTGGGGTCTGTATTTAGGGGGTCTGGGGTCTCTATATTTAGGGGGTGTGGTGTGGGGTCTGTATATTTAGGAGGTCTGGTCTGGGCTCTGTATTAATTTATGGGGGTCTGTATTTAGGGGGTCGGGTTCTGTATTAGTTTAGAGATTCAGCTATGGGGTCTGTATTAGTTTATGGAGTCTGTATTTAGGTGGCCTGGTCTGAGGTCTATATTAGTTTAGGGAGCCAGATATGGGGTTGTTATTAGTTTACGGGGTCAGGTCTGGGTTCTATATTTAGAGGTCTTGCCTGATGTTTGTATTTAGGGTGCTTGTTCTGGGGTCTGTATTTGTTTACGGTGCTTGTTCTGGGGTCTGTATTTGCTTAGTGGGGTCTGGTCTGGGGACATCAATAATTTAGAAGGTCTGGGGTCTGTATGCATTCTAATTTATTAGTCTGCGTAAAAGGGGTTGTCCGGGCACATCGATAGGTCAGTCATCAGTATGAAACACCGGTCCGTGCCCGGACAACCCCTTTAAATGTATGGTCCTGGGCCTTGGTGTCTGAATTTGTGTGTTTCTATAGAGGCTGGAAATGGCTGCAGAAGCGAGTGGCAAAGATATCTCATCAGGAGAAGTCGCCATACCTGTCTGTGTCAGATGGAGAAGAAAAGAGAATGACTCCCATCAAAGAAGACGTCACTTGTGAGTCACTGGAACTATAGAGGATCTGTCACCTCTCCTGACATGTCTGTTGTAGGAAATCCTTGTATTCCACATAAAGTCTTTGTGTACCCAGGACTAATAGACAAATGTGTGTTACATTCCCATTGTCAGGAGGATGTATTCCTACACAGTGTGATACTGTCAGCGATAGTTGGAGACTATCAGTATGTAGGAACACAGCCCTTTGACAAGAGGAATAGTAACACCCATTTGTCAATGCTCGCACAAAAAGGTGGTTTTCACTATAGACACGGCAGAGCGGCAGTGGGGAATGGGGGCCCAAGTGTGTGGAACAGCCCAGGGACTATGGTCTACTTAATCCGCCTTATGTCATCAACATTAAAAGAAAAAAATGCTGGAAATAGATCACTCTATGTGTAATGAATCTATATAATATATGAGTTTCACTTTTTGAATTGAATTACTGAAATTAATTAACCCTTTCAAGACCGAGCTCATTTTGACCTTCATGACCAGCCCCATTTTCTCAAATCTGACATGTGTCAATTTATGTGTTAATAACTCTGGAATGCTTTTGCCTATCCAAGCGATTCTGAGACTGTTTTCTCGTGATATATTGTACTTTATGTTAGTGGAAAAATTTGATCAATAAATTCATTGCTTATTTGTGAAAAACACCAAAATGTAGAGAAAATTTGCAAAAATTATGATTTTTCTCATTTTAAATGTATCTGCTTGTAAAACAGATAGTAATACCACACAAAATAGTTACTATTTTACATATTCCATATGTCTACTTTATATTTGCATTGTTTTTTGAACATTATTTTATTTTTCTAGGACGTTACACGGCTTAGAACTTTAGCAGCAATTTCTCACATTTTCAAGAAAATGTCAAAAGGCTATTTTTACAGGGGCCAGTTCAGTTCTGAAGTGGCTTTGAGGGCCTTATGTACTAGATAGACCCCATAAATCACCCCATATTAAAAACTGCACCCCTCAAAGTATTCAAAACAGCATTCAGAAAGTTTCTTAACCCTTTAGGCGCTTCATAGGAATAAAAGCAAAGTACAGGTGAAATTTACAAATTTTCTTTTTTGTAATAAAATAAATTCTGTAACACAGAAGGTTTTACCCGAGAAATGCAACTCAATATTTATTGCCCAGATTCTGCAGTTTTTAGAAATATCCCACATGTGGCCCTAGTGCGGTAATTTACTGAAACACCGGCCTCAGAAGCAAAGGAGCACCTAGTGGATTTTGGGGCCTCCTTTTTTTAGAATATATTTTAGGGACCATGTCAGGTTTGAAGAGGTCTTGTTGTGCCAAAACAGTGGAATCCCCCCAAAACTGACCCCATTTTGAAGACTACACCCCTCAAGGAATTTTTCTAGGGGTATAGTTAGCATTTTGACCCACAGGTTTTTTGCTGAATTTAGTGGAATTAGGCCATGAAAATGAAAATCTACTTTTTTCTGAAAAAACATAGAAATGTTTAATTTTTACAATGAATAAAGTAGAAAAATCACCCCAAAATTTGTAAAGCAATTTGTCCTGATTACAGCAATACACCATATGTGGTAATAAACTGCTGTTTGGACACACGGCAGAACTCAGAAGGGAAGGAACAATATTTGGCTTTTGGAGCTCAAATTTAGCTGGAATGGTCTTCGGGTGTCATGTCGCATGTCGGGTGTCAGTACCAAAACAGTGGAAACCTCCCAAAAGTCCCTTTAGGGGACTGGAACGAGCGATCATTAGGTCGCTGGTACAATACACTGCAATACTAATGTATTGCAGTATAATGTCATTTTACAGGCTCCTGTAACAGCGCGATCGCTATTCCTGTCAGTTAGTCCCGGGTGTCAGCTGTAATACACACCTGACACCTGCAGAATATGGAGCGGGTGCAGTGCGTGAGCCCGCTCCATATATAACCCCTCGCACCACGACATGCTATTAAGTCGTGGTGCACGAAGGCGTTAATGCGCAGCGGATGGTGCAAATTGAAAATTTTAATTTTCCACTGATATGCCATTTTAATGCACAATACGTTGTGCCCAGTTTGTGCCACTGACGACAAATACCTCATACAATGTTGAGAGGGTTCTCCCGGATATAAAATATCATATATGTGGACGTAAGCTGGTGTTTGGGCACGCTGTGGGGCTCAGAAGGGAGGGAACGCCATTTGGCTTTTGGAGCGCAGATTTTGCTTGGTAACTGTTCTGTTTGGGGTTTTACTGGTATTTCAGTTATGATGTGGGGGCATATGTAACCTGTGCGGAGAACATCAGGACATAATAAGAGGGTATAATAATGGGGTACATAAATAATAATCCGCAGATATGTGGCAGGTGTCGCACTGATAAATGGTCGCCCGATCTCATCTGCTTTTGGAAAGCTCTGCACATTTTGCATCGCCATATTCTGAGAGCCAGAACTTTTTTATTTTTTCTCCAACGGAGCCGTGTAAGGGCTTGTTTGTTGCGGGACAATCTGTACTTTTCATTGGTACCATTTTAGGGTGGATGTGATTTTTTTAATCACTTTTTATTAGATTTTTTTTGTCAAGCAAAGTGACAAAGAAATATAAATTCTGACAATGTTTTTTGTATTTTTTTTTTACAGTGTTCACCGTGCGGTATAAATGACATTTTACTTTATTCTGCGGGTCGGTACGATTACGGCGATACCATATGTATATAGGTTTTTTATGTTTTGTGGCGATTGCGCAATAAAATCACTTTTCTATAAAATTATTTATTTTTTGTGTCACCATATTCTGAGAGACATAATTTTTTATTTTTCCGGTGTAAGGGCTTGTTTTTTGCGGGACGGGTTGTAGTTTTTATTGGTATTATTTTTGGGTACATGCGACTTTTTGATCACATTTTATTCTATATTTTGGGAGGGTTGATGACCAAAAAATAGTGATTCTGACATTGTTTTTTAATTATTTTTTTTGCGGTGTTCACCGTGCGGGAAAAATAATATTATAGTTTTATAGTATGGGTCGTTATGAACGCGGTGATACCAAATATGTGTACTTTTTTTTAACATTTTCATTTTTTTCCTATAATAAAAGACTTATTATAGGAAAAAAAGCATTCTTTTTTTTTGTAACTTTTATAACTTGTTTTTACACTTTTATAAAACTTTTTTATTACTTTATTTTTTACTTTTTACTTGAAGCCTGGCAGCACTGATCGCTGCTATAATACATTACACTACCTAGGTAGTGTAACGTATTATAAACTGTCAGTGTGATGCTGAGAGTCACACTGACAGGAAGCTTATGAGGACCTGCCTCCGGCTGGTTCTCATAGGCTGCCTTGCATGGCAGACCCGGGGGCCGTTGTATGGCCCCCGGCTCTGCCTTATAACCGACTGCAGCACCCACAATCGGTCCCCGGGAAAGTTTGTTGTAGCAACAAACTTTCCAGTTTGTTGCTACAACACACTTTCCCTGCGATCACATGACCGGGACCTGAACTAATCAGGTCCCGATCATATCTCCGGGACCAGAGGCAGGTGATAACAGCGCGATCCGGGTGTCAGCGCTACTCTGAGACACCCGGATCGTGCTTTTAACACCCACCGTGAATTCACGTCGGCACTACACAGAGCCCAGCAAGTGCCGACATGAATATACAGTCGGCGGTCGGGAAGCGGTTAACTTTTTGATGATATTCTAATTCATTGAGAAGGACCTGTACTTATGATTAGAGATGAGCGAACCGGGACAACCGAACCCGGTTTCGGTCCGGACATCGGGAAAAGTTCGGTTCGCAGCGAATCCGAGCTTCACCGGGTTCGGCCGAACACGTTTTGACCGAACCTGGTCAAAAATATTATACAAATCGGCAGCCACTTGTCTCTATCAATCACTGATAGAGAAAAGAGGCTGCTGATTAAAAATAAAATAAAAAGCATTGTTGTCTTGGTGACGAGTCCCTCTTCTTCCTCCAGTCCGACCTTCTTTCCTGACGCGGCAGCCTCTGATTGGCTGCAGAGGCCGCTGCAGCCTGTGATTGGCTGTAGAGGCCGCGGCAGCCTGTGATTGGCTGCAGCGGTCACATGGGCTGTAACGTCATCCAGGAATGTCAGGCCGGATGTCGAGAGGGACGCGTCACCAAGGCAACGGCCGGGAGACCGGACTGGAGGAAGCAGAAAGTTCTCGGTAAGTATGAACGTCTTTTTTTTTTACAGGTTACTCTATATTCTGATCGGAATTCACTGTCCAGGGTGCTGAAACAGTTACTGCCGATCAGTTAACTCTTTCAGCACCCTGGACAGTGACTATCTACTGACGTAGCCTAGCAACGCTGCCGTAATGACCGGTGCACACATGTAGCCACCCGTCATTACGGGGCCTCATGCACACGACCGTAAAAACACCCGTTATTACGGGTCATAATTACGACCCAAAATAGCGGGCCCATAGACTTCTGTTAGCCACGGGTTTTCTCACGGGAAGGTGCCCGTGCCGTTAAAAAGATAGAACATGTTCTATTTTTTTTATTTTACGGGCCGTGCTCCTATACTTTATAATGGGAGCACGGCTCGGAAAAACGACCGGCCGTCCGTGGCCGGCCGTGCCCAGCCGTGCTCATCTCCTGAAATACTCTGTGCTGCCTTAAACTCTGTGGACAGGTCAGGATCCTGTTTCTTTTAAATGCTGCTGGGGAACCCGCTCGATCCACTATATAAGGCTGCGCTACAGTGCTTGGGAATAAGTGACTGGGGCAGAAGAGGATGGAGGCGCAGCTTTATATAGTGGATCGAGCGGGTTCCCCAGCAGCATTTAAAAGAAACAGGATCCTGACCTGTCCACAGAGTTTAAGGCAGCACAGAGTTTTTCAGGAGATGAGCGTGCGGATCTTGTGCGGGGTGGTGACTTGCCAATCATGTGAAGGTGTTATTGAGGATAGGAGTGAAGGAGAGGTAACAGACTGAGAGCTACGTAATGGTAAGAGCAGAGTTCACAGCAGCACAGAATCGGCACGCTCCTCTCCTGAAATATTCTGTGCTGCTGTGAACTCTGCTCTTACCATTACGTAGCTCTCAGTCTGTTACCTCTCCTCCACTCCTGTCCTCAATAACACCTTCACATGATTGGCAAGTCACCACCCCGCACAAGATCCGCACGCTCATCTCCTGAAATACTCTGTGCTGCTGTGAACTCTGATCTTACCATTACGTGGTGACTTGCCAATCATCTGAAGGTGTTATTGAGGACAGGAGTGAAGGAGAGGTAACAGACTGAGAGCTACGTAATGGTAAGAGCAGAGTTCACAGCAGCACAGAATATTTCAGGAGAGGAGCGTGCAGATGTTGAGGAGTGTATGACGCTGAGAGGTCGCGGCAGTCTGTGATTGGTTGCAGAGGCCGTAGCAGCCTTTGATTGGCTGCAGAGGCGGTCACGTGACGTGCGTGACCGCCACTACAGCCTGTGATTGGCTGCAGCGGCGAGATGGATGAAACGTCATCGCTGGAGGCCGGACAGGAGGAATGTAAGTATGAACGTATTTTTTATTTTTTTTATTACATTAAAATTTTATTTTCCGCGCGCCGAGCATGGTACTGTCAAGGTTGCTGAAAGAGTTAGTGCAGCCCATTAACTCTTTCAGCACCCTGGACAGTACCATGCTCGGCGCACGGAAATTACAGGAACTTTTCATAAGTTCGCTCATCTCTACTTATGATCATAACGTAATAGTGCTTCATACAAAAGGTGAATGAATACGTTTTCCAGCATGTATTATGCAAACAGTATAAAAAAGTGCAATTGAATACTGGACACGCAATTACTATTCAGCTAAATGGCAGCTTTCTAGCATTGATATCTAATTAATCATTGCCTATGGCAGATTGACACTGTATCATATGCCAGGAAATGATCTAATTTAATGTTTCCTATACGCATGCAGAAGTTATGCAATGATCAGCAATACATTCAGGACTCTATATAGAAAGCAATTTAAATAAGTCACTTGTAAATAGGGAGACATATCAAGGTCACCTCTATGCACCAATAACAAAAGGATATACATATTCATTCTGTTACATGATGGAATTACTAACAACAGATCCACCCCTTCTGACTCAAGAAACTTTAATATTCAAGGTTAGTTTAAATATATCACAAAATAGTTTCAGCCAATACTTTTTTCAAGAGCATTTTCCTCCAAAAGTACCAGAAAATATATCAGATTATGTGTCATTAAGTGATTTATGTGCATTGTTAAAGAGCATTTCTGCTCAAAACCAAAATTTAAGTGTGGAAAAAAAAAATTATTATTTAAAGCACCTGCTCACTTGCCTTCATCAGCGTTTCTGACCTGGCTGTGTCCATTTGTAAGTATGGCCTTTTTCGGTGTTTTTGCATAAATGTCCTTGTTTTTATCTGTTTTGTCTGTACATCAGGAGCTTTTCGCTCCAGTTAGGGACTCGCAAGTCTGGGGATCCTTGTCGTGGATTGCGAGCTTGCGTCCTTTTGGCCAAAATGATCACTAATACCCCAGGTATTTTTCATTATTACTTATATTCGCTTCTTTTGGACACAGCCAGGTCTTTGATGCTGGGAGAGCATGGTGTGTTGTTGTTTGGCCTAGCAAGCAGGGTAGCCCGCTCTATGAATTATCAAGGCGTCACAAATAGGCTTCTACCTGGCTAGTCACGTTGCGCCTCATGACTTACACACTATCCCTCCATGTTTCACACACTTGCATCCCATTATTCATTTATTTTTTAGGCACTTTACTCATTACTGCCCCCTATATTTCACTTACATTATTACACTTGCACATACACTATTCATTTATTATTTCTTACTACACATCCCATGCACCACATACCACTCCCCTCAAGACTAGTGGGAGTGGCTATTATTATTTAAAGCACCTGCTCACTTGCCTTCATCAGCGTTTCTGACCTGGCTGTGTCCATTTGCAAGTATGGCCTTTTTCGGTGTTTTTGCATAAATGTCCTTGTTTTTATCTGTTTTGTCTGAATAACCTGTCAAATATGCAAATGTTGGATTCGTTGCGTAAATGCCCCAAATCTGCACCAACATTTGCAGCGGAAATACTCCGCCAAGTCTGAACGTGCCCTTAGGGTTCTATTCTAGGGTTAGTCTAGGGTTAGCCTAGGTTTAGTTTAGGTTTAGCCTAGGGTTTTTGTGTAGCGTACGTGTGTGACGTCTGTGTATTTTTTTGTGCAAAAAAGAAGTTTAAAAAAAATATATGTAAAAAAAAAAAGTTTTATATTCTACGTGTTTGTTCGACATCAGTTTTTTGTGGAGCGTGCTTTTGTGACGTCCGTGTATTTTTGTCTGTGAAAAAAAAAAAAGTAAAGAAAAAATAATAAAATTTGTCTGCTTGTGCGTCTGGTTACAGTCTTTGTCGTACGTGTGTGTAATTACAATGGCTCATAGAAGGTTCACGGTGGAAGAGGCATACACCATGTTAATTTCTGACTCTGATGAAAGCGATACAGAAACCGCGTCCGAGGTAGAAATGTTGTCTACCAGTGATGGCGACGACAGTGATACGCTTTCTGCAATTCAAGTGTCGCTGCAGAGTCCACAAGCACAGGGCATGCCGCAGAAGTACCACAAAACATAGCGCACTCTATTCCCGCAAAATATATTGAGTGGGTATCCACAAAGTCATTTTCCCCTAATATCTCAGAATTTATTGCCACACCAGGGATTAATATCAATGTGGAAAACTTTACGATTTTTTAAAATATTCATTACAGATGAACTATTGGAGCTGGTTGTCAACCAAACCAATCTGTATGATCGCCAATTCTTTGCTGAAAAGCCAACGTCCTCCTATGCAAAGCAGTGGCACCCCACAAATACTGGCAAACTTAAAAAAAAATTGGGGGTCATCCTCAACATGGGGTTAGTGAAAAAGCCCTCAATCCGGTCATATTGGGCAACAAGCCCTACACATGCCACACCGGTTTTTGCTAATGCGCTTCCTTCATTTTAACGACAATCGCCAGCCCCCCCCCATAGTGATCCAGACCTTGACCGCCTGTATAAAATAAGGCCCCTGATAAAATTTTTGGAGGAGTCATTTATGCCGGTGTACAACCCCGAAAAAAACCTAGCGGTCGATGAATCGCTGATGAGTTACAAAGGCAGGCTCTCATTCCGCCAGTATATCCCCTCAAAGAGAGCAAAATATGGGGTTAAAATCTACAAGCTCCGTGAGAGCGGTACAGGCTACACGTCTGCTTTTAGCATCTATGAAGGCAAAGACCGTGATATTACCCACATTATTAACTCATTTACTTTCACACTGTTTTTGTAGGGAGAACCAAAAGGGAGGGTTGCTTATTGGATAATGTTTCACTTTAAAGATGCAGCAATACGGTATTTTCTGGAAAAACCTATTTTTTATTTCTTTCCACCTATTAAAAATACTCACTATACCCCTAGATGAATATTAGCAGGACATTTATACTTGTCAAAATGACCTGCAGTGCCATGGCAAATATATTGTGGTTCCCTAAAATCAGCTCTGGCGTAAAAAGGCCTCCAAAAGCCAAAATGGAGATCACGCTTGCTGTCATTAACTCCCACACAAACGTTACTGAAGTGTCGGGATTGTGAATAGACATCGCGTCCTGGCTAGAAGCAATGTCTATTCACTCTCAAGACACTTCATTAATGTTAATGTGTGAGTAAGTGACAGCACATCATGATCCAGCAAGATCACAATGTGCTGAGTACATGAATGGAGATGGTGATGTATGGAGCGAGTGTCAGTGGGTGATGACACCTGGGACTAATGTTTAACCCCTAGAAATGCTGTGATCAATCACAATCGCAGCATCTAAGATGTTAGAAAGAGGGGGTCATCCCTCCCTGACAGTTCATCGCCCCCCCGCGACGTGATCGTGGGGTGCTAATGGTTGTTATGGCAGAACAGGGGCCTAAATGAAGGCCCATGGAACTGCCTCTGGCAGGACTTAACAGGAGCCTGTAAAAATTACAGTATACTGCAATACTCTAATATTGATCACTGGTTCAAGTCCCCTAGGGGGACTAATAAACTGTGTAAAAAAAAACTTTAATAACGTTTTTAGTAGTGTAAAAAATAATTAAATTAAATCAAATAAATATTTTTTTCCCATTATTCCTGTGTATAATGTAAAAAATGTAAAAAATAAACAAAAATTGGTGTCGCCGCATCTGTAAAAGTCTGAACTATCACAATATAACATTATTTAACCCGCACGGTGAACGTCGTAAAATATAAAAACTGTAAATGCCAGAATCACTGTTTTTTGGTCACCTCATACCCCACAAATAATGAAATAAAAAGTGATCAAAAAGTGTCATGTAGGCCAACATGGTACCAATAGAAACTACAGCTCGCCCCACAAAAAATAAACCCTCTTACCACTCAATCAACGGAAAAATAAAAAGTTATGACTTGGCAACAAAACACAAATTTTATTTTTAACAATTAGTTTCTTCCCTGTGAAAGTAGTAAAACATAAAAAAAAAACTACATAAATTTGGTATCGCCGTAACCATTTTGACCTGTAGAATGAACTTAACATGCCATTTTTACCATATGGTGAAATCCGTAAAAACGAAACCTTCAAAAGATTGTGGAATCGCTGTTTTTCCTAATCCACCCCACAAAGATTTTTTTTTCCAGTTTCCTAATACATTATATGGTACAATAAATGGTGCCGTGAAAGACTACAACTCGTCCCACAAAAAAAGGGTCCTCATAGGGTTTTATCTATGGAAAAATAAAAAAAGTTATGGCTTTTGGAAGGTGGAGAGGAAAAAAATTAAAATGACAATAAAAAAAATGTCTGTGACGGGGAAGGGTTAAGGTGCTGGGCAGCAGGCCTTTCACCCTGATAGCTAAGAAAGCTATATGTTTAATTTTAGTTGTAAGAAGATAATAAAGCTGGTTGAGGCCAGTTTTCAACCTAATCCACTGTATTGGAGTAAAAAATTTCTACTGTTCCAAACATTTTTACCCCGGAGATTGCGATCCCTTGAGCTAACTTGCCTCCAAGTTGTCGAACTAGAAAGCAAGTGGGAAAATAGTCATACCACCTTATTCTCTAAGGGTATGTGCACACGAGGGCGTCCGTAACGGCTGAAATTACGGGGATGTTTCAGCCTGAAAACATCCCCGTAATTTCAGCCGTACCGGCATGTGCAGGCGCTTGAACGCCGCGTCAATTACGGCCGTAATTAGCGCTGCTATTCATTGGAGTGAATGAAGAACGGCTCCAATTACGGCCAAAGAAGTGACAGGTCACTTCTTTGACGCGGGCGTCTATTTACGCGCCGTCATTTGACAGCGGCGCGTAAATATACGCCTCGTGTGAACAGACAAACGTCTGCCCATTGCTTTCAATGGGCAGATGTTTGTCAGCGCTATTGAGGCGCTATTTTCGGGCGTAATTCGGGGCAAAAACGCCCGAATTACGTCCGTAAATAGGCCGTGTGAACATACCCTTACAAACGATGGGAAAAGTGGAGGGGAGGCAACAATATACAGTGTATTTTTTGGGGAGGGACATTTCTATTTATTTATTAAAAACACAATATTGTATCTATTTTTACTGCATTCTCCAGAATAACAAGTTACTTGCTGGGTCTAAAAGCCAAGCAAAACCAATTATGATAATATTCCTGTGTGGTTGTGAATATTTCATTCAAAATGTCCATGTTTTCAAGTATCTCAACTTTCCTTTCTTTTAACAATAGGATACTAACTCTGAAATCAATCAAGTGGAAATGAGATCTGCTTTACACAGACAAGCGTTGCTGCAAGCTCCACACAAAAAATACATGTAGTCGTGTTAAATCAGAAATAACAGAACGCAACACGGAATTGGCTTGGTACAACCTCTGATTGCCATTCACATAGTGTTTCAATCTGTTGTGCAATGAAAAGCTTCCAAATACTTAGAAAAGAAAATGCAGACTCGAGCATTTGACTAATGTTGAATTTCCTTTTCCTTTCGTTATATTGTTAATATATAAAATGAAATACAAGGAGATGATTTGCCTGAGGCTTTAGGTCTTAATTACACAAGGCAAATATGTGGAACTGCTCTTCAGCATTTTTCTCCTATTTATACAAGAGCAGAATAAGAAGTGGGTTTGTGCGTTGCCTGACAATACGTCTATTGCTTGATTTAAATATCTTTCGATCCATCTAATGCAGGGGTGGGGAACCTTTTTTCTGCCGAGGGCCAATTGTATATTTATAAGATCATTTGTGGGCCATACAAAGTTATCAACTTAAAAATTTGCCTGCTATATTTGGTCAAAAATGTAATTAACTCACCCCTAATGACTCTCGCTGCGTGAAAACTAACGCATTTGTAAACGGCCCCGTTGAAATCAATGGGTCCGTGTGCTATCCGTGATTTCCATGCGCAGCACATGCACGATATTCACGCTCGTGTGAATGGGCCCTAAGTTGTTCCGACTTACTTACTTAAAGGGGTTTTCCCATCAGGGACATTTATGTCATATCCACAGGATATGTCATAAGTGTCAGATAGATGTGGGTCCCACCTCTGGGACTCGTACCTATCTCTAGAACGTGGCCTCCTAAACATCGTTCTACCTATCTGTGTTCCTGCTGATTTCTGACCATGAAGAAGAAAACAGCAAGTTACGCTTTTTTCGTAACTACTAATCAGATCTAAGGTACTTACGGAAACAGTGTAGCTCAGCGAGCTTTGCTGTTTCCCTCTTTATGGTCGGAAATCACAAGCTTCAGCACAACACGAAGAAGTAGAACAGTGTTTAGGGGATCTGGGACACTTAGGGGCCCTGTTATAGAGATAGATATGGGACCCAGAGTTGGGACCCGCATCTATTGGACATTTATGACATATCCTGTGGGTATTCCAAGACAAATAGTTGGACAACAGCACACGTCTCCAGATCTTCAAAGTGGTTTTATTGTCAAAACATCCACGACAAACAGGCAACGTTTCGACCCATAGTGAGTGTAGGGTCTTTGTCAAGCCTAACAATTACGTCTAAAAACATCATCCTTAAATAGGTGAATACAAAAAAAATCACATGGTACATTTCAGCCAATGAAAATTGTGATCAGTGTCTCCCAGGTGAATTATACATTAGTGTTAATGACATCCGTCAACTTGTTACATAATAGTAAAAATGTGTATAAAAACGACATACATCTTCAATCGACAGTTGATATCTATGCGCATCAATCATTGTTCTAGCAATGGAAAATGAAGAGGGGAAGTTCACCACACTACAGCTCCGATCCTAGGACGCTACTGCGCATGCTCTGCAATCAATAAATCGCCGAGGCACAATAGAAACAGGGAATTGACTCCCAACTAAACAAATCGGCCAGGAATACTAATCAGGTACATATAGAAGCCATAATATCCTCGATCCCACATCTTGTGGCTCAAATCTGTTGACCACAACATAAGTGTAATTCGTAAAGGACGCTGTAAGTATGCAGAAATAATCTGCTATGTTGTTAGGAACGCCATCACTAGGTAACAATAAGTCACATGTTTCCAAATACTCAATGAATCAATGGGAAAAGGGAGGCGGGGTTTTGTTGGCTGGCCCCTAACTATATATATATATGGATCAATAAGTAGTATAATCTTTACTCATGTAATAAGTCAACTACTTTGTTAAACTGCTTACATAAACAAAAAGTGATAAAAAATGGTTGCAGGGAACGCTCGTAACATGTGTCCGAAGAAAATCATCAGACAGGTGTACAGCGTAATAAACACAAGACTTCTGAATAGCTACTAATCACCTCCTATAGTATCTCCCTTGAGACCCATATGATCTCATCAATTATTACAAAAATCTAGTGAAAACAGTCGCATTTTTGGCAACAGATAGTAGATGGAAAAAGAAGGAGGAAAAATTGGAGTCTTCATCCTGGTCGTATGTTCACTGGTGTGTGGTGAACGAACCTCCAAAAAGAACAATCTTCAACTGTAAAAGAATATATATAAAAAAATTAAAATGGGAGTTTATCGAAAATCACCAAATGATGTGTGAAATATTTAGATAAGAATATTAAAAACAGCAATGAAATCTCAGAGTCCAGGTGTTATCTTATACTCTAGATTCAGACCTCTGAAGTACAAGGTGTCAAGCTCAAAAATCCAACGTAATTCCTTTCTTTTTAATGACTTCTGTCTGTCCCCTCCACTTCTGAGTGTTGGAACACAATCTATTATCCTAAATCTTAATTGATTTAACTGATGATTTTTTTCAATAAAATGTCTCGGTAGTGGTAGTTCAATCATTTTCTTCCTAATTGTACTCTTGTGTTTATTGATTCTCAATTTAATGGGCATAGTCGTTTCTCCTATATAGATTAATGAACAAGGACATGTTATCATATATACGACGAAATCCGAGTTACATGTAAACCTGTGTCTAATATTGAAAACCTTCACAGTGTAGGAGTGCTGGAATTTATTACCCTTCAAGATATTATTACAATTACAGCAATTCAAACACGGAAAATGTCCATTTTTAGGGGGGCAAAGCAACATTTGTGTATTTTTCTTTTTACTACCCACATCCGATTTTACCAATGTGTCTCTGATATTCCTGGTCCTGCGATAGGACATAATAGGTGGTATACTCAATGTGTCATTCTCATTGTGTCCCTTCAACACTATCGACCAATTCTTCGCAGAATGTTACCTATGCGACCACTCAAGTTGCCAAAGGTTGAAATAAAGGGTATGCGTTCAACCTGTTTGTTTCGTAGTTTTTGATTCCAGTGGATTAATGTCTAATCTATCCCTGTGTTTCTGCACAAGATTCCTAGGGTATCCCCTCTTCTTAAATTTATTGCACATAAAGTCAACCTAACCTGTTTCTCAATTGTACCAATGTATCCAGGAACTGCAGCTCATGGTCAGAACAAACCATCGTGAACTGCAGGGCCGGGATATTGCTGTTCAACTCCAAAAGGAACTGATCTAAACACAATCTGTCTCCCTCCCAAATGACAAAAATGTTATCAATACATCTCCACCAGCAGCGGATGTGACCCATATGTGTAGAGGTGTAGACATGCTCCTCCTCAAAGTGTGACCCAGGGTGTAAACGCTTCATTCTCCAGCTGTTGGAATTGGTACTAGGGAGGAATTACTTCCCCTTTGGTGACCATTTCTACTTACAGCTTAGAGGGACAGCGATGGGGTCCAATGTGGCCCCAACGTATGACAACATCTTCATGTCCACCTTTGAGGAGGAGCATGTCTACACCTCTACACATATGGGTCACATCCGTTTCTGGTGGAGATTTATTGATGACATTTTTGTCATCTGGGAGGGAGACAGATTGTGTTTAGATCAGTTCCTTTTGTAGTTGAACAGCCATATCCTGGCGCTGCAGTTCACAATGGTTTGTTCTGACCATGAGCTGCAGTTCCTGGATACATGGTACAATTGAAAGATGGATTGGTCTCTACGGATTTATTCGTGAAATCCACAGACAGAAATAATCTCCTTTTATATAGCAGTAATCATCCTAGACACATGATAGAATCTTTACCATGGAGTCAACTATTACGAGTTGATAGAATTGTGTCAGACACAACACAGAAACAGGTTAGGTTGACACAGATGTGCAATAAATTTAAGAAGAGGGGATACCCTAGGAATCTTGTGCAGAAACACAGGGATAGATTAGACATTAATCCTGTAAAGGATCTGCCAGACACAGCTTCTGTGTCAACGCCCATAGGTAATCAGTCTGCACCTGCTTCTGTGTCTGTGAGACCGACTCCATCTTCCACCACTCAGGATGGCAGGCTTAGGAGTGGGAGAGCCTATCACAGCCTGGCCAGACGGAGCTAGCTCCCGCCCTCTGTCTATTTATACCTGCCTTTCCTGTTCCTCCTTTGCTTGTGATTCTTCTCTGCTGGTTTCCTGGCCCTGCTGCAGCTTCTTGAACTACTGACCCTCTGCTTGTTATTGACCTTGGCTTTACTGACCACTCTTCTGCTCTGCGTTTTGTACCTCGCTCATCTCCTGGTTTGACTCGGCTCGTTCACCTCGCTTGTTGCTCACGGTGTTTCCGTGGGCAACTTCCCCATTTCCCCGGCTTCTTTGTACCCTTGTCTGTTTGTCTGTCGTGCACCTATTAAGTGTAGGGACCGTCGCCCAGTTGTACCCCGTCGCTTAGGGCGGGTCGTTGCAAGTAGGCAGGGACTGAGTGGCGGGTAGATTAGGGCTCACCTGTCTGTCTCCCTACCCCATCATTACAAATTCACTGGAATCAAAAACTAAGAACAAACAGGTTGAACGCATACCCTTTATTTCAACCTTTGGCAACTTGAGTGATCGCATAGGTAGCATTCTGCGAAAGAATTGGTCGATAGTGTCGAAGGGACACAATGAGATTGACACATTGGGTATACCACCTATTATGTCCTATCGCAGGACCAGGAATATCAGAGACACATTGGTAAAATCGGATGTGCGTAGTAAAAAGAAAAATACACAAATGTTGCTTTGCCCCCCTAAAAATGGAAATTTTCCGTGTTTGTATTGCTGTAATTGTAATAATATCTTGAAGAGTAATAAATTCCAGCACCCCTACACTGGGAAGGTTTTCAATATTAGACATAGGTTTACATGTAACTCAGATTTCGTCGTATATATGATAACATGTCCTTGTTCATTAATTTATATAGGAGAAACGACTATGCCCATTAAATTGAGAATCAATAAACACAAGAGTACAATTAGGAAGAAAATGATTGAACTACCATTACCGAGACATTTTATTGAAAAAAATCATCAGTTAAATCAATTAAGATTTAGGATAATAGATTGTGTTCCAACACTCAGAAGGGAAGGGGACAGACAGAAGTCATTAAAAAGAAAGGAATTACGTTGGATTTTTGAGCTTGACACCTTGTACCCCAGAGGTCTGAATCTAGAGTATAAGATAACACCTGGATTCTGAGATTTCATTGTTGTTTTTAATATTTTTATCTAAATATTTCGCACATCATTTGGTGATTTTCGATATACTCTCATTTTTTTTATTTTTATATATATATTCTTTTACAGTTGAAGATTGTTCTTTTTGGAGGTTCGTTCACCACACACCAGCGAACATACGACCAGGATGAAGACTGCAATTTTTCCTCCTTCTTTTTCCATCTACTGTCTGTTGCCAAAAATGCGACTGTTTTAACTAGATTTTTGTAATAATTGATGAGATCATATGCGTCTCAAGGGAGATACTATAGGAAATGATTAGTAGCTATTCAGAAGTCTTGTGTTATTACGCTGTACACCTGTCTGATGATTTTCTTCGGACACATGTTACGAGCGTTCCCTGCAACCATTTTTAATCACTTTTTGTGATCTAGTTTATATAAGCAGTTTAACAAAGTAGTTGACTTATTAGATGAGTAAAGATTAAACTACTTATTGATCCATATATATAGTTAGGGGCCGGCCAACAGAACCCCCCCTCCCTTTTCCCATTGATTCATTGAGTATAAACATGTGACTTATTGTTACCTAGTGATGGCGTTCCTAACAACATAGCAGATTATTTCTGCATACTTACAGCATCTTTTACGAATTACACTTATATTGTGGTCAACATATTTGAGCCACAAGATGTGGGATCGAGGATATTATGGTTTCTATATGTACCTGATTAGCATTCCTGGCCGATTTGTTTAGTTGGGAGTCAATTCTCTGTTTCTATTGTGCCTCGGCGATTCATTGATTGCAGAGCATACGCAGTAGAGTCATAGGACCGGAACTGGGAGCTGGAGTGTGGTGAACTTCCCCTCTTTGTTTTCCATTGCTAGAACAATGATTGATGCGCATAGATATCAACTGTCGATTGAAGATGTATTGTATGTCGTTTTTATACACATTTTTACTTATATGTAATGTCACGGACACTGGGTTTGTGGACCCACTAGGCCGCTCCGCCGTAGCGGGGAGGCAGCTGACCAGGTCACAGTCTATGCAAAAGCAAAATGGCAGACAGTAATGCTTGGGTACCTGAATTAGTCCGGGAGGTGGCTGTGGCTTCAGCACTGGTGGAGGCAGGTGCGGCAAGTGGCGCCAGACGTGGCGGGCAGAATCCGATGAGCGGTAGACACTTGATGGGGCAGATGGCACTTGATGTGGCAGATGGCACTTGACGTGGCAGAAGACACTTGACGTGGCAGATGGCACTTGACGTGGCAGATGGCACTTGATGTGGCAGATGGCACTTCACGTGGCAGAAGACACTTGACGTGGCAGATGGCACTTGACGTGGCAGATGGCACTTGACGTGGCAGATGGCACTGACGTGGCAGAAGACACTTGAACGTGGGTAGGCACAGGAACAATACGGAATACAGGAACGGTAACAGGGCACGGGTAACAGCAGGAACGGGAGACACTAAGGGACCATTTGCGAGACAGACTGGGAAAGACTAACAACGCTCAGGCAAGGATTAGAAGGCCAGGGGCCTTCTTATAGACCAGGAAATCGTGGCAGTTGATAGTGATGACGATTTCCTAATTGCGCGCGTTGGCCCTTTAAGGCCGGGCGCGAGCGTGCGTGCGCACCCTACGGGACCCAGCCGGACGGAGCGGAAGTGAGCGCTGGCATCTCCTAGGAGGGAGATGGAGGCCAGCGCTCACAGATCAATGGCTGCGGGCGTCGGGAGGTGAGTAAACCCGACGGCCCGCGGCCATGGGCGCTACAGTATCCCCCCTCTTATGCCCCCTCTTCTTGAGGCCAGAGTGAGAGAGGAACTTTTTAATAAGAGTAGGGGCGCTGAGGTTCTCTTCTGGCTCCCAGGACCTCTCCTCAGGACCAAACCCTCTCCAGTCCACCAAATAGACAGTCCTTCCTCCTACCCTCTTGCGGTCCAGGATCTCCTTTATCTCGAATACATCAGAAGGACCGCTGGGAGCAACTGTGGAACTAGAGGTCTTGCTGTAGCAGTTCAGGACCACTGGTTTCAGGAGGGACACATGGAAGGAGTTAGGGATTCTGAGGGTAGGGGGCAGCCGCAGATTTAAACAGGGTTAATTTGTTGCAGGATCTCGAAAGGACCAAAGAACCTGGGAGCAAACTTGTATGAAGGCACCCTCAAGCGAATGTTCCGAGAAGACAGCCAGACTTTAGTCCCAGGAAGATACTGAGGCGGCTCTCTTCTCTTGGTATCTGCCTTACGCTTCATGCGATCTACCGCCAGCAAAATAGAGGACCAGGTCTGTTGCCAGATTTGCAGAAAGTCCCCATATTCAGAGTCAGCAGCGGGTACCTGAGATGAAATCGACACTGGAAGAGGAACTCTGGGATGTTGACTGTACACGATGTGAAACGGAGTGGAGGTGGTGGACTCACTTGTGTGGTTATTATATGAAAACTCCGCCCATGGAAGAAGCTGTACCCAGTTATCATGCTGTGAAGAGATGAAGTGGCGGAGGTAATTTTCCATGATCTGGTTGATCCTCTCAACTTGCCCATTGGACTGGGGGTGATAGGCAGAGGAAAAGTCCAAACTCACATCCAGGAGTTTACAGAGAGCTCTCCAGAACTTGGAGGTAAACTGAACCCCCCGGTCAGACACAATGTGACGAGGCAAGCCATGCAAGCGGAAGATGTGCTGAATGAATTAAGAGACTTGCCAGACGAGGAGCAGAGGGTAGGCCGGTCAGCGGGATAAAATGTGCCATCTTAGAGAACCGGTCCACCACCACCCAGATGGTGTTGCATTAGGCTGAGAGAGGAAGGTCTGTGACGAAGTCCATAGCGATGTGCTTCCAGGGGGCACTGGGTACAGGCAGGGGTTGAAGCAGGCCGGCAGGCTTGCTGTTAGTCACTTTGTTAGAGGCACACACCGTGCAAGCAGAGACAAAGTCCAGAACATCCTTCAGTAGCGTGGGCCACCAGAAGTGACGAGCGATCAGGTCTTGGATTTTACGGACACCGGCGTGCCCAGCTAGTTTAGAACCGTGTCCCCAGCGGAGAATTCTTTTTCTGTCTGCCAACCGAACAAAAGTTCTCCCCGGAGGGATATTTCTAAGCTGCAGAGGATTGGCGGTGACAACGCAGGATGGGTCTATGATCGTCTGAAGGGACTGCACCGTGTCTTCCGTTTCAAATGATCTGGACAGGGCATCGGCCCTCACGTTCTTGTCAGCGGGACGGTAGTGGAGCAGAAATTGGAAACGGGTGAAGAACAGTGACCACCTGGCTTGACGAGGATTCAGTCTTTGAGCGGACTGAAGGTAAGTGAGATTCTTGTGGTCGGTGAAGATCAGGATGGGGTGAGCAGCGCCCTCCAGAAGATGTCCCCACTCCTCCAGAGCCAATTTGATAGCCAGTAGCTCCCGATCTCCAATGGAATAATTGCGCTCAGCAGAGGAAAACAGTCTTGAGTAGTAGCCACATACTACTGCCTTTCCTTTGGAGCTCCTCTGGAACAGAAGTGCGCCTGCACCAACAGAGGAAGTATCCACTTCCAGTGAGAACTGCTGAGATACGTCAGGGTGATGGAGGATAGAAGCTGAAGTGAAGGCTTTCTTGAGGCTAATGAATGCGGACTCTGCCTCTGGAGTCCATACCTTGGCGTTCACACCCTTCTTGGTAAGGGTAGAGATGGGGGCCATCAGAGAAGAAAAGTTCGGAATAAACTGGCGGTAGAAATTGGCGAAACCCAGGAACCGCTGTATGGCCCTTAGGCCTTGAGGACGTGGCCATTCCAGGACAGACTTTAACTTCTCAGGGTCCATCTTAAGGCCTTGATACGAGATGACATAGCCCAGGAAGGGCAAAGACCTCTTTTCAAAGGTGCATTTCTCTAACTTGGCATACAAGCGATTCTCTCTTAGTCGCAGAAGAACTTGACGAACATGCCTCCGATGGGTCATCAGATCTGGGGAGAAAATTAGAATATCATCGAGATAAACTACAACACACGTATAGAGGAGATCTCGGAAGATGTCATTAACGAACTCCTGAAATACTGCGGGAGCGTTACACAATCCGAAGGGCATCACTAGGTATTCGTAGTGCCCATCGCGGGTGTTAAATGCCGTCTTCCATTCGTCACCCCGGCGAATCCGGATTAGATTATAGGCCCCCCGCAGATCTAGCTTGGAAAAATTTTTGGCTCCTCGTATGCGATCGAAGAGCTCGGAAATGAGTGGCAACGGGTATTTGTTCTTGACCGTGATCTGATTGAGACCACGGTAGTCAATGCAGGGTCGGAGAGATCCATCTCTCTTTTTAACGAAGAAGAATCCTGCCCCGGCCGGGGAGGAAGATTTTCGAATAAAACCCCTCTCCAAGTTCTCCTTGATATAGGCTGACATCGATAAAGTCTCTGGCAAGTAGAGAGGATATACTCGTCCACGGGGAAGAGAAGCATTGGGAACCAGTTCAATGGGACAGTCATAATTCCGATGTGGAGGCAACGTCTCAGCCTCTCGTTTGCAGAAGACATCCGCAAAACTAGCATACTGAGAAGGTAGATCGGAGAGTGACTGAGGCAGAGGGGGCGCAACAGGACGGACTTGTGACAGGCAATGGCTATGGCATCTGGAACCCCATTGAAGAACTTCTCCAGAACTCCAGTCGAGTGTCGGGGCGTGTAGACGGAGCCATGGCAGACCCAGCAGGATAGGATTGATAGCCTTGGGTAGTACCAGGAAGGAGATCTGTTCTGAGTGAAGAGCTCCGACCCGTAATGTCAACGGCTCAGTGATGAGCATGATTGGATCAGGCAACGGTAGACCATTCACAGAGGCAACTGCCAGGGGTCTCTCCAGACGGACTGTGGGTAGTTGAAACCGATCCACTAGATCTTGATGGATAAAATTAGCAGCCGCTCCAGAGTCAAGATAGGCGGAGGAAGGATGTGATGCCTGTCCGGTGACGATGGAGGTGACGATGGAGGTTTTAACGTTTGGAGACGTTCCACCTAGAGTTGCCTCTCCAACCAACCCTAGGTACTGGAGTTTCCCGGTTTCTGTGGGCATTGGCGCACAAAGTGACCCTTGAGGCCGCATTACATACAAAGTCCAGAGGAGCGTCTGCGCTGCTTCTCCTGTTTAGATAACCGGACTCTGTCTACCTGCATGGGTTCCTCAGGTAGCGCACTAGGAGTGGACAATAGTGGTCTCTGGGCAGAGGGTGCTGGTCTGTGGGCCCGGCTCTCCTGACGAACCTCTTGAGAGCGCTCCCGGATTCTCGTATCAACCCGGGTGGCTAACAGGATGAGGGCATCCAAGGTAGAAGGAAGGTCGCGGGCTGCCAGTTCGTCCTTGATGAGAGAGGACAGTCCCTGCCAGAAGGTCGGCACCAGTGCCTCATTGTTCCATGCCAGCTCAGCTGCTAGGGTACGGAAGGAGATCGCATACTCCCCTACTGTGGAGCCTTCTTGCTTGAGGGTCAGCAGAGTGGCTGCGGCAGAGGATGTTCGACCCGGCTCCTCGAACACGGCACGAAAGGACTGCAGGAACAAGGCTAGGTCCGAGGATACAGGTCCTTGTTGCTCCAAGATTGGGTTCGCCCATGCGAGGGCCTTGCCAGCGAGGAGGGAGATAATAAACGCTACTTTGGCCTCCTCGGAGGGGAAGAGATGAGGCCGTAGCCTAAAATGCACCGTGCATTGATTGAGAAATCCTCTGCATGCTCTGGGGTCACCATCGTAGCGAGGAGGAAGAGGCAGAGGAACTGAGGATCCGGAACAAACAGGGGGAGCAACAGGCAGTGGCACGGCAACAGCTTCAGGAGGAAGAACCGGGGGTGGAACCGCGAGTAGATCCAGGCGGACAAGAATAGAATTCACCGCCTCAAGGAGTTGATCCTGACGTGTGCCTAGGTCCTGCATCTCTGTCTGAATCTTCTGTACTGGGGTCTTGGGCTGGCCAGCGGGTTCCATGGCCTGAGCGTACTGTCACGGACACTGGGTTTGTGGACCCACTAGGCCGCTCCGCCGTAGCGGGGAGGCAGCTGACCAGGTCACAGTCTATGCGAAAGTAAAATGGCAGACAGTAATGCTTGGGTACCTGAATTAGTCCGGGCGGTGGCTGTGGCTTCAGCACGGGTGGAGACAGGTGCGGCAAGTGGCGCCAGACGTGGCGGGCAGTATCCGATGAGCGGTAGACACTTGGCGTGGCAGATGGCACTTGACGTGGCAGATGGCACTTGACGTGGCAGATGGCACTTGACGTGGCAGAAGACACTTGACGTGGCAGATGGCACTTGACGTGGCAGATGGCACTTGACGTGGCAGAAGACACTTGAACGCGGGTAGGCACAGGAACAATACAGAATACAGGAACGGTAACAGGGCACGGGTAACAGCTGGAACGGGAGACACTAAGGGACCATTTGCGAGACAGACTGGGAAAGACTAACAACGCTCAGGCAAGGATTAGAAGGCCAGGGGCCTTCTTATAGACCAGGAAATCGTGGCAGTTGATAGTGATGACGATTTCCTAATTGCGCGCGCTGGCCCTTTAAAGCCGGGCGCGAGCGTGCGCGCGCACCCTACGGGACCCAGCCGGACGGAGCGGAAGTGAGCGCTGGCATCTCCTAGGAGGGAGACGGAGGCCAGCGCTCACAGATCCATGGCTGCGGGCGTCGGGAGGTGAGTAAACCCGACGGCCCGCGGCCATGGGCGCTACATGTAACAAGTTGACGGATGTCATTAACACTAATGTATAATTCACCTGGGAGACACTGATCACGATTTTCATTGGCTGAAATTTACCATGTGATTTTTTTGTATTCACCTATTTAAGGATGATGTTTTTAGATATAATGTTAGGCTTGACAAAGACCCTACACGCACTATGTGTCGAAACGTTGCCTGTTTGTCGTGGATGTTTTGACAATAAAACCACTTTGAAGATCTGAAGACGTGTGCTGTTGTCCTACTATTTGTCTTGGAATTTGCATTATGCTGGAGTGGGTTTGCCTAGCTTGACAGCGTGTGCCGCACCAGATTTGGGACCTGTGCTGCTTCAAAACCTTCTATTTCTCTTCATATCCTGTGGGTATATCATAAATGTCCTTGATGAAAAAAAGAACCTTTAAGTCACTTGGACCTCGTTTTGAGTAAGTAGAGGGGACTGACGGAGCCAAAGAGGGAATGACACGGTGGCAACGGCGGTCAGAGTGAGGTCGGGGGGTGCTGTGATGGGAGTGGACCAGTCCAGTCACCTGACTTCACGTCACTTATGTGAGGCCAGGTGACTGGACTGTGCCCCCTCGGGAGTGGACCAGTCCGGTCACCCAACCTCACATCACTGACTCAGGTCAGGTGACCAGACTGGTCCACTCTTGTGCCGTCATGCACCGACCTCACTCAGACCGCTGCCGCCATACTTCGCTCTGTCCGCCCTTCCCCTGCTCCTAAATGTGAGTGAGTAGGGCGGACGGAGCCAAGGAGGGAATGACACGGCGGCAGCAGCGGTCAGAGTGAGGTCGGGGCGTGCTGTGACAGGAGTGGACCAGTCCAGTCACCTGACCTCACTTCACTGACAAGAGATCAGATGACTGGACTGTGCCGGCCCGGTAGTAGACCAGTCCAGTCACGTTACCTCAGGTCACTGACTCAGGTCAGGTGACCGGACCGGTCCACTCTTGGGCCGGCACACACCGGCCTCACTCAAACCGCCGCTAACGGAGCCAAGTAGCGAATTACTTGGCGGAAGCGCGGTCTGAGTGAGGCCGGGCCAAACCAAATGATGCCATGGGCCTTATACGGCCCGCAGGCCTGACGTTCCCCACCCCTGATTTATAGATTCAAATGTTAGAAATAGTGACCTTATCCCCACCTCATCTTTACTCAATGATTTGAGGTCTGAAATGGGATATTTAAACCACTACCAAATGGGTGCTGCTTACCTGCTATTTATTTTATCCAGCATTGGCCGCGGTTTAGCTCTGCTCTATTAGTGTATGTTCGCACATGGCATAGTTGCGGCAAACTGTGCCATACATCTTTGCAGTTTTGAAAAAATCCTTGCACATGTTGCAGAATTAACCCCAAGTGAAAGGTATGGAACAGATTTTCAGTCACAGAAATGTCTGCAGTAAATCTGCGGTATGAGAAAATACTCTTAGCAGACAGATATGATCAGTGACTGAATCTTAAACTACCATTCGGCAAAGAATGTCTAAGGTAGTCTGAACATACCTTCTATTTTATCAGTGGCTCAGACTGCTACACACTAGATCACATTTTTTATAAACCAGTACTAGATTTACATCTCAGGAGCCTGTAGGCACAGAATAGCCTGCTCCTTAGACTGCGCCCTTAAAGTATGCTGCACCTTATAAAATTAAGCAGTAGATACGATATATTTGCTCCCACAGTTTGTCAGTCTGCAGAATTTTCTACATGTTCCTGAAACAGTTTTGTAGAAATACACAAGGGTTAATTTGATCTGATCTGATCAGATCAAATTAACTACTGATCTGTTCCATTTCTGGCTTGGGACCTGCTGAGGAGATTGGATTTAGCCAAGAGATGGGGTTTTACAAACTTTTTGTTTTAATGCCGACAGGACAGAGGAGGGAGACTCCTGCTGCAGCCGGTTGTCTTACAGCCAGACACAGGATTGTGAGGAGAAGAATGGGGGACATATGTGAGATTTCTTTATACGTTACTCAGTTTAAATTGTAATGTAATATGAGATTTAAAAAATCATAGGAAATTTTGAGATTAATATATACAGTGAAGGAAATAAGTATTTGATCCTTTGCTGATTTTGTAAGTTTGCCCACTGTCAGAGACATGAACAGTCTAGATTTTTTAGGCTAGGTTAATTTTACCAGTGAGAGATAGATTATATAAAAAAAAAAAAAAGAAAATCACATAGTCAAAATTATATATATTTATTTGCATTGTGCACAGAGAAATAAGTATTTGATCCCTTTGCCAAACAAGACTTAATACTTGGTGGCAAAACCCTTGTTGGCAAGCACAGCAGTCAGAGGCTTTTTGTAGTTGATGATGAGGTTTGCACACATGTTAGATGGAATTTTGGCCCACTCCTCTTTGCAGATCATCTGTAAATCATTAAGATTTTGAGGCTGTCGCTTGGCAACTCGGATCTTCCGCTCCCTCCATAAGTTTTCGATGGGATTAAGGTCCCGAGACTGGCTAGGCCACTCCATGACCTTAATGTGCTTCTTTTTGAGCCACTCCTTTGTTGCCTTGGCTGTATGTGTAAAGGATCTGCCAGGCACAGCTTCGGGGTTAACTTCCATAGGTAATCAGTCTTCACCTGAGTCTATGTCTCTGAGACTGACTCCAGCTTCCACCACTCAGGTTGGCAGGCTTAGGAGTGGGAGAGCCTATCGCAGCCTGGCCAGACTCAGCTAGCTCCCGCCCTCTGTCTATTTATACCTGCCTTTCCTGTTCCTCCTTGCTTGTGATTCTTCCCGTGTGGTTTCCTGGCCCAGCTACAGCTTCTGACTATTTGATCCTGCTCCATACTGACCCTGGCTTACTGACTACTCTCCTGCTCTGCGTTTGGTACCTCGTGCACTCCTGGTTTGACTCGGCTCGTTCACCACTCTTGTTGCTCACGGTGTTGCCGTGGGCAACTGCCCCATTTCCCTTAGCTTTGTGTACCCTTGTCTGTTTGTCTCGTGCACTTACTCAGCGTAGGGACTGCCGCCCAGTTGTACCCCGTCGCCTAGGGCGGGTCGTTGCAAGTAGGCAGGGACAGAGTGGCGGGTAGATTAGGGCTCACTTGTCCGTTTCCCTACACCTATAATTACATAATCACAAGCCCATATACCTAGTCTACCCTGGTCCCTGACACTACTATGGACCCCCTTGAGACCCTGGCCCAGCAAATGCAGGGTCTCTCCCTACAGGTCCAGACCCTGGCTCAGAGGGTCAACCAGCCTGACGCTACCATGGTAGTCCCCCTCACCTCTTGAACCCCACCTCAAGTTGCCTGACCGGTTCTCAGGGGACCGGAGGACTTTTCTCTCCTTTCGGGAGAGTTGTAGGCTCTACTTTCGTTTAAAGCCTCACTCCTCAGGTTCTGAGAGCCAGCGGGTGGGTATTATTATGTCCCGGCTCCAGGAAGGGCCCCAAGAGTGGGCCTTCTCCTTGGCTCCTGACGCCCCTGAACTTTCCTCCGTTGATCGTTTCTTTTCTGCTCTCGGACTCATTTATGACGAGACTGACAGGACCGCCTTTGCTGAGAGTCAGCTGGTGACCTTACGTCAGGGTAAGAGACCTGTTGAGGAGTATTGTTCTGACTTTAGGTAGTGGTGCATAGCTTCTTGGTGGAATGACCCTGCCTTAAGGTGCCAGTTTAGGTTGGGTCTGTCGAACGCCCTAAAAGACCTGCTAGTTAGATATCCCTCTTCTGACTCCCTTGACCAGGCTATGGCTTTAGCGGTATGACTTGACCGACGTCTCAGGGAACGACAACTTGAACGTTTTTGTGTTTTGCCCTCTGACTCCCCCATGATGCCTCCCGAGGTCCCGTTGCTTCGCTCTTCCACGGAAGACTCGGAGGTACCCATGCAACTCGGGGCCTCCGTGTCCCCCCGACAACGTAGAGAGTTCCGCAGGAAGAATGGTCTCTGCTTTTATTGTGGGGATGACAAGCATCAAGTGAACACCTGCCGTAGGCGTAAGAATAAAGCAGGCGGAAAACTTCCGCGCCTAAGTGATCATCGGGGAGGTCACTTGGGCGCACATGTATTTCCCGTAAATATGAAACGTAATAAAATCTTGCTTCCCTTTCAGGTCTCTTTTGGGGGTAGGTCTGCTACCGGCAGTGCCTTCGTGGATTCAGGGTCTTCTACTAATATCATGTCTGTGGAATTTGCCATGTCTCTAGCTATGCCTTTAATTGATTTGCCTAAACCTGTCCCGGTAGTGGGTATCGACTCCACTCCTCTTGATAATGGTTATTTTACACAGCATACCCCTGTTTTTGAACTCCTTGTTGGCTCCATGCATTTGGAGCAGTGCTCTGTACTGTTGATGCAGGGATTATCATCCGATTTGGTTTTAGGCCTTCCCTGGTTGCAGTTGCATAATCCCACGTTTGACTGGAATACTGGGGAGCTTACCAAATGGGGTAATGAATGCTTGACGTCATGTTTTTCTGTTAATTCTATTTCTCCCCCTGAGGAGGTGAACACGCTACCTGAGTTTGTTCAGGACTTCGCTGATGTTTTCTCTAAGGAGGCCTCCGAAGTGTTACCTCCTCATAGAGAATACGATTGCGCTATCGAATTGGTACCAGGAGCTAAGCTCCCTAAGGGTAGGATATTTAATCTTTCTTGTCCCGAATGTGAAGCCATGAGAGAGTATATCCAGGGATGCCTGGCCAAGGGTTACATTCGCCCCTCTACTTCTCCGGTAGGTGCTGGCTTCTTCTTCGTAGGGAAGAAGGATGGTGGTGTTAGGCCATGCATTGACTACCATAACTTGAATAAGGTCACTGTAAGGAACCAGTATCCCCTTCCTTTGATTCCTGATCTCTTTAATCAGGTTCAGGGGGCCCAATGGTTCTCTAAGTTTGATCTACGGGGGGCGTATAACATTATCCGCATCAAAGAGTGGATGAGTGGAAGACTGCGTTTAACACGCCCGAAGGTCATTTCGAATACCTCGTCATGCCCTTTGGGTTGTGCAATGCTCCTGCGGTCTTCCAGAATTTCATAAATGAGATTTTAAGAGATTACCTGGGGGTATTTCTTGTAGTGTACCTTGATGACATACTGGTGTTTTCCAAGGACTGGTCCTCCCACATTGAGCATGTCAGGAAGGTGCTCCAGGTCCTTCGGGAAAACAAACTGTTTGCGAAAACCGAAAAATGTGTGTTTGGGGTACAGGAGATACCATTTTTGGGTCAAATCCTCACTCCTCATGAATTCCGCATGGACCCCGCCAAGGTCCAGGCTGTGGCGGAATGGGTCCAACCTGCCTCCCTGAAGGCGTTACAGTGTTTCTTGGGGTTCGCTAATTATTAGAGGAGATTTATTGCTAACTTCTCGGTCATCGCTAAGCCTCTTACGGACCTCACTCGCAAAGGTGCTGATCTCCTCCACTGGCCCCCTGAGGCTGTCCAGGCTTTTGAGGTCCTTAAGAAGTGCTTTATCTCGGCCCCGGTGCTGGTTCAGCCCAACCAAATGGAGCCATTTATCGTGGAAGTTGACGCATCTGAGGTGGGAGTGGGGGCTGTCTTGTCCCAGGGTACCAGGTTCCTTACCCATCTCCGTCCCTGTGCCTACTTCTCCAGGAAGTTTTCGCCCACTGAGAGTAACTATGATATTGGCAACCGCGAACTCTTAGCCATTAAATGGGCATTTGAAGAGTGGCGCCACTTCCTGGAGGGGGCTAGGCACCAGGTAACGGTCCTTACCGACCACAAGAATCTGGTTTTCCTAGAATCTGCCCGGAGGCTAAACCCGAGACATGCTCGATGGGCGCTATTTTTTACCAGATTCAACTTTTTGGTTACCTATTGGGCTGGGTCTAAAAATATTAAGGCCGATGCGCTGTCGCGTAGCTTCATGGCCAGCCCTCCTTCGGAGGAAGATCCTGCTTGTATTTTGCCTCCAGGTATAATCATTTCTTCTATTGATTCTGATTTAGTCTCTGAAATTGCGGCTGATCAAGGTTCAGCTCCCGGGAACCTTCCTGAGGACAAGCTGTTTGTTTCCCTGCAATACCGGCTAAGGGTACTTAGGGAAAATCATGACTCCGCACTATCTGGTCATCCAGGCGTCCTGGGTACCAAACACCTCATTGCCAGAAACTATTGGTGGCCTGGGTTGCCTAAAGACGTTAAGGCCTACGTCTCCGCTTGTGAGGTTTGTGCTAGGTCCAAGACTCCCAGGTCCCGACCAGCGGGCTTACTACGTTGTTTGCCCATTCCCCAGAGACCTTGGACCCATATCTCCATGGATTTTATCACCGATTTGCCTCCATCTCAAGGCAAGTCGGTGATGTGGGTGGTAGTAGACCGCTTCAGTAAGATGTGCCACTTTGTGCCCCTCAAGAAACTACCTAATGCCAAGACGTTAGCTACCTTGTTTGTCAATCACATCCTGCGTCTCCATGGGGTCCCTGTCAATATTGTTTCTGACAGAGGGGTACAATTTGTTTCATTGTTTTGGAGAGCCTTCTGTAAAAAGTTGGAGATTGATCTGTCCTTCTCCTCTGCCTTCCATCCTGAAACTAACGGTCAAACTGAGAGGACTAATCAATCTCTAGAACAATATTTAAGGTGTTTTATCTCTGACTGTCAATATGATTGGGTCTCATTCATCCCCCTCGCCGAATTTTCCCTTAATACTCGGGTCAGTAACTCGTCAGGGGTCTCCCCCTTTTTCTGTAATTTTGGGTTTAATCCACGGTTCTCCTCCATTTCACCTGGTAGTTCCAACAATCCCGAGGTAGAGGTCGTTCATCGGGAACTGTGCACAGTCTTGGCCCAGGTTCAGAAGAACCTAGAGGCGTCCCAGAGCGTACAAAAAACTCAGGCAGATAGAAGACGTTCTGCTAACCCCTTGTTTATGGTCGGGGATCTGGTGTGGTTATCGTCTAGGAACTTGCGCCTTAAGGTCCCGTCCAAGAAGTTTGCTCCCCGGTTTATTGGGCCGTACAAGGTCATTGAAGTCCTCAATCCTGTCTCCTTCCGACTGGAGTTGCCCTCATCTTTTCGAATACACGACGTGTTTCATGCCTCCCTCCTTAAACGCTGCTCCCTGTCCTTGGCTCCCTCGAGGAAACCTCCTGTTCCCGTTCTCACCCCTGAGGGGGTGGAATTCGAGGTAGCCAAGATTGTGGACAGCAAGATGGTCCAAGGCTCCCTCCAGTACCTGGTCCATTGGAGGGGATACGGGCCTGAGGAGAGGACTTGGGTACCCGCCCGGGATGTTCACGCTGGGGTATTGGTCAGGAGGTTCCACCTTCGTTTCCCCAATAAACCAGGTCCACTTAGAAAGGGTCCGGTGGCCCCTCATAAAAGGGGGGGTACTGTAAAGGATCTGCCAGGCACAGCTTCGGGGTTAAATTCCATACGTAATCAGTCTTCACCTGAGTCTATGTCTCTGAGACTGACTCCAGCTTCCACCACTCAGGCTGGCAGGCTTAGGAGTGGGAGAGCCTATCGCAGCCTGGCCAGACTCAGCTAGCTCCCGCCCTCTGTCTATTTATACCTGCCTTTCCTGTTCCTCCTTGCTTGTGATTCTTCCCGTGTGGTTTCCTGGCCCAGCTACAGCTTCTGACTATTTGATCCTGCTCCATACTGACCCTGGCTTACTGACTACTCTCCTGCTCTGCGTTTGGTACCTCGTGCACTCCTGGTTTGACTCGGCTCGTTCACCACTCTTGTTGCTCACGGTGTTGCCGTGGGCAACTGCCCCATTTCCCTTAGCTTTGTGTACCCTTGTCTGTTTGTCTCGTGCACTTAGGGAGCGTAGGGACCGCCGCCCAGTTGTACCCCGTCGCCTAGAACGGGTCGTTGCAAGTAGGCAGGGACAGAGTGGCGGGTAGATTAGGGCTCACTTGTCAGATTCCCTACCCCTATCATTACATTATGTTTCGGGTCATTGTCGTGCTGGAAGACCCTGCCACGAGCCATTTTTAATGTCCTGGTGGAGGGAAGGATGTTGTCACTCAGGATTTGATGGTACATGGCTCCATCCATTCTCCCATTGATGCGGTGAAGTAGTCCTGTGCCCTTAGCAGAGAAACACCCCGAAAACATAATGTTTCCACCTCCATGCTTGACAGTGGGGACGGTGTTCTTTGGGTCATAGGCAGCATTTCTCTTCCTACAAACACGGCGAGTTGAGTTAATGCCAAAGAGCTAAATTTTAGTCTCATCTGACCACAGCACCTTCTCCCAATCACTCTCAGAATCATCCAGATGTTCATTTGCAAACTTTAGATGGGCCTGTACATGTGCCTTCTTGAGCAGGGGGGCCTTGCGGGCACTGCAGGATTTTAATCCATTACAGCGTAATGTGTTACCAATGGTTTTCTTGGTGACTGTGGTCCCAGCTGCCTTGAGATCATTAAGAAGTTCCCCCCGTGTAGTTTTCGGCTGAGCTCTCACCTTCCTCAGGATCAAGGATACCCCACGAGCAGGGGTGAACCTAGCCTGTCTGCTGCCTGAGGCGAACTATAAAAAGGCGCCCCCCCCCCCAAATCTATCTGAGTTTTCTCATTCCTAGCTTTACACATCGAACACGCAATATATACATTTTTTAAATAGGAAAGCATTTGATGTTTATTTGTTAGGCCCTGTTCACATGGAGTATTTTGCCGAGTTTTTAGGTGCGGAAACCGCTCCGCAAAACTCGTCAAATACCGGCCGAAAATGCCTCCCGAGAAAGAGGGGACATGCCCTATCTTCGCGCGTTTACGCCTCTGACCTCCCATTGACATCAATGGGAGGCAGAGAAAGGGTGTTTCGCAGAGTTTTTTGCTCGTAGCACTCAATGGCCGCGAGCGAAAAACGCGGTGAAAATCGCGGCAAACGACGTGCAGGAAGGAAAAAATTTGCCTCGAAATTCCAAACAGAATTTTGAGGCAGAATTTTCCTCCTGCAAAAAACTCAGTGTGAACACAGCCTTAAAGTGCTGTTTGAAGTATGGAAAATATTTAAAGAATTATTCTTACTGCCAATCAGTGCAGTGCAAATAGTACAGTCTGCCCTGCACTGCCCCATATCTCTCCTCGGCAGCCAGTCTCATTTGTGGCGTCACTCTCTGCAATTACATTCAGGCCAGTCCAGGACGGATTGCTCTTAGCGCTGTTTTGAAGCGGCACGTCCGGGGCTGGTTTCTTTGCTCTACCTGCTGTATTGTAGTCTGCCTGTGCTGGCTCGATGCCAGTGGTGGATTAATATGATCTTAGGCCCTGGGCTGTACATAAGTTATGGGCCCACATCTCACACGTAAGTATCACCTGCATGTCAAAGTGCATCACATGCCACTCTGCAGACTGTCTCTTAGCCTGATCATCTGCTGCCACACTCACAGTTCCCCACAGCCCCCACACCAGTAATTGACATAGATTGTAAGACCAACATTACAAATAATACCCCCATACTGTTACTGAATAATACCCCCATACTGTTACTGAATAATACCCCCATACTGTTACTGAATAATACCCCCATACTGTTACTGAATAATACCCCATACTGTTACTGAATAATACCCTATACTGTTACTGAATAATACCGCCACACCATAACCACATAGTGACTGAATAATACCCCCATACTGTTACTGAATAATACCACCACACCAGAACCACATAGTGACTGAATAATACCCCCATACTGTTACTGAATAATACCCCCATACTGTTACTGAATAATACCTCCATACTGTTACTGAATAATACCCCCATACTGTTACTGAATAATACCCCCATACTGTTACTGAATAATACCCCCATACTGTTACTGAATAATACCCCCATACTGTTACTGAATAATACCCCCATACTGTTACTGAATAATATCCCCATACAGTTACTGAATAATACCTCCATACTGTTACTGAATAATACCCCCATACTGTTACTGAATAATACCCCCATACTGTTACTGAATAATACCCCCATACTATTACTGAATAATATCCCCATACTGTTACTGACTAATACCCCCATACTGTTACTGACTAATGCCCCCATACTGTTACTGAATAATACCCCCATACAGTTACTGAATAATACCTCCATACTGTTACTGAATAATACCCCCATACTGTTACTGAATAATACCCCCATACTGTTACTGAATAATACCCCCATACTGTTACTGAATAATACCCCCATACTGTTACTGAATAATAACCCCATACTGTTACTGAATAATACCCCCATACTGTTACTGAATAATACCCCCATACTGTTACTGAATAATACCCCCATACTGTTACTGAATAATACCTTTATACTATTACTGAATAATACTTCCATACGGTTACTGAATAAAACTACCAAACCATGATCACATATTACTACAACATTGTGTCAGAAAAAACCCACCATACTGTTTGTGAATAAATCACACTATATATAGACCAATATTACCACCATATAGTGACCTTATAGAGGTAGATGCCAGTTATACACAAGATATCTGCAGACCATATAAGTGATTACAGTATAGTTATATCGAGTGACTATTGTGGCAAATTTAAGTTTTTAAAATTTTTATACTGCTTTTTTTTTGGTAGGTTCCGCTGGAGCGTTTGGACTACGTCCTAGATTCATTGGACTACTCAGATGATCTACTTTTTAAAAAGAAATAAAATGGTGAAAGAGGGTTGCAAGGGGGAGTTTAGATTTCAATAAAAGTTTTTCTTATGTCTGTTTTTTTTAATACTTTATTATGGCCTTGGTAATGGCTGTTGTCTGATTGAGAGTGTCCATTACTAAGAAGGGGCTTCGTGTTAGCCAGTAAAAAGGCTATCACTAACCCCTATTATTACCCCGGTTCTCACTGCCGCGAGGGGAGTACGATCCAGTACCCGACCATCTGAAGCGACGGTAAGGCAGCAGGGCGGCCACAGGCTGGTTTTACCAGGCTGGGAAGGGATAAAAAACGTGGCCCTTCCCACCCTGGTGATGCTAGGCTGCAGCTTCTGTATTGTATATGGCTGGTTGTGAAAAATAGCGGGAACACCACGTCTTTTAAAAAATAAAAATAATAGAAAAAAATTACGTGAGATCCCCTCCATTTTTCATAACCAGCCAGATACAATAAAGCAGCAGCAGCCTAGCATTACCAGGGTGGGAAGGGCCATGGTTTTTGGCCATTCCGAGCCCGATAGTACCAGCCTGCGGCCACCCCAGTACCCGCCCTTCTCTTCAGACGGTCGGGTGCTGGATCGTACCCAGCTCTTCCCAGTACTCCTGGTGGCGGTGGGTACCGGGGTAATAATAGGGGTTAGTGCTAGCCTTATTACTGGCTAACACTAAGCCCCTTCTTAGTAATGGACGCTCTCAATCAGACAGCAGCCATTACTAAGGCGGTAATGAAGTATTAAAAAACAGAGACATAAAGAAATTAATTTTATTGAAATGACAACTCTTCCACAGAATCCACTTTAACAATTTTATTAAAAAAATAAAAATAAAGCTTAAATCAGCGAAGTAGTCTAACGAATCTACGACGTAGTCCAAATGGTCCAGCGGAACCTGCAAAACAAAAATGAGCAGTATGAAAAATAAAAATAAAGTTGGCTGTCCCCACAGACGTACAAACATATGAATAAATAGCTACCTTTGGAAACATATTAAAATAATTAGAAAAATTAGGCCCATAAAATAAAACATATCAAATAAAAAAAAATTATTATAACACCTTTCTTTTAAAGAGAACCTTTCACCTCCCCATACATGTACAGCTGAGTGCAGCATGTAATGGTCAGGGCTGCACAAACTCTGGGGCACTTGACATTTTTTTCCTAGCCTCCTTCGTTATTTAGATATCAGTGCTGTAATATTTGGCGCCCGATATTTAAATAACCCCATGAACTGTCAATGGGGAGGTAATTGGCAAGGGGGCGTGTAACATCGCCATGACACTGTCCAATCAGCTACGGTCAGCGTTACAGCAAGAGCTGGAGAGAGCGCGTGCGCGCAGCTCCGCCACCACTAAGGAACACAAGAGAAGAAGAAGAGTGTGAATTCTTCTTCTTCTGTTCCATGGCATCAGAGCTGTGCGCGCACGCACGCTCTCACTCTTTAGCTCTCGGCAGACAAGGACGATAAGACTGATCTCTCACCTGAGATCACAGTCTTATACTTGCCTGCCGAAAGCTAAAGAGTGAGAGCGTGCACGCGCACATGATCTCCTCTCTCCAGCTCTTGCTGTTGACATTGTCCGTAGCGGATTGGGCAGTGTCACAGCGATGTTACACGCCCCCTTGCCAATTACCGCCCCATTGGCAGTTCATGGGGTTATTTAAATATCGGGCGCCAAATATTACAGCACAGATATCTAAGTAAGGAAAGAGGGTAGGAAAAAATATATAAAGTGCCCCAGAGTTTGTGCAGCCCTCCCCATTACATGCTGCACTCAAATGCAAATCTGTGGGCAGGTGAAAGATTGTCTTTAAAGTGTAACAACTTTTTAAAAAACTTTTGACATGTCAGAAGTTTTGATCAGTGGGGTCCGAACACTGAGACCCTCCACTAGTCGCTAAAACTAAGCAGCAGAAGTGCTCGGGTGAGCGGTGTGCCGCTTCAATTCTGTTTGGCTTTCCTTGGAGAAGTGTACGGACTCAATAGAAAGTCTAGGAGTCCGTACACTGCTAACTCGGCTGAAAGTCGATCATAAATGAAGCGGCACAGCGCTCACCCGAGCACTTCTGCTGCTTCGTTTTAGCGATCGGTGGGGGCCTCAGTGCTCGGTCCCCCACCGATGAAAACTTCGGACATGTCACTATGATATATAAAGATATCTATTAATGCGATTGGTGCAAATTTTAATTACTTTTTATTGAAAATGATTTGTACTTTTTGAGATACAGCTGCTTTGTATCCTGTATACAGAGCAGCTGTATATAGCGCTGGGACCTGAATGCATTAGGTCGCCTATTACTGATCACATCTAAGCTATGAACTTAGATGTGATCGGTAACAGCTCGATCCTGCAGAACTCGCTGACCTGACGGATACAGGATACAGTGCTATATACATTATATAATATATTTATTTTAATTAGCGGGGGCAGGATTATGGGGAAGGATTAGGGCCTGTTCACATCAGCGTTGGCTTTCCTTTCCGGGGTTCCGTGGGAGGTTTCCGTCGGGTGAACCCCGCAACGGAAAGTCAAACTGAAACCACAGCTTCCGTTTCAGTCACCATTGAAATCAATGGTGACGGAAACATTGCTAATGGTTTCCGTTCGTCACCATTCCGGCAGGTTTCCGTTTTTGTGACGGAATCAATAGCGCAGTCGACTGCGCTAATGGTGACAGAAACGGAACTGTGGTTTCAGTTTGACTTTCCGTTGCGGGGTTACCTCCGACGGAACCCCAGAACGGAAAGCCAACGCTGATGTGAACAGGCCCTAAGGCTTCTTTCACACTAGCATTAATATACGTTTACCGCTCTTCCGTCAGTGGAAGAGAGGATCAATACGTTAAACGGAAAGCAACGGCTCGATTAGAATTACCATTGCTTTCAATGGTAATTCTTTCGTATCAGTTGCTTTCCGTTTGTCTCCGTTCGCTAAATTTCTGTTTTTTTTTAAAGGAAACAAAAGTGCAGTCTGCAGAACTTTTATTTCCGTTCAAAAGAACGGAAACCTAGTGAACGGAGACAAACGGAAAGCAACTGATACAAAAGAATTACCATTGAAAGCAATGGTAATTCGAATGGAGCCGTTGCTTTCCGTTTAACGTATTGATCCTCTCTTCCTCTGACGGAGGAGAGGTAAACGTATATTAATGCTAGTGTGAACAAAGCCCAAAACAAAATATTAATATTAAAAAAAACAAAAAAAACCCCAGGTGTGATTTGAACCAGCAACCTTCCATGTGTAAGGCAGACAAGCTAACCACCTACACTATAGAAGCTGTCATAGTCAATGTGTCTGAAACTGTAGTAGTTGAGGGTTTATTCAAGACAGGCACTATCAGTCTATCCTGTCTCTCTGCTGCGTGTGGGTGGTGACTGGTCAGAGACTCACAGTCAGACTGGCTGCCGCATACAGTGTGCACTGGGATTGACTGTGAGACTCACCAGTCACAGCCCTGATTGTAGCTTTCCCACGCTAATTAAGCACAGGAAAGCTACAAAGCAAGGAGTATACTGCAAGGGGGGGTCTGGGCGTTTTACTGACAGCAGAGGGCTCTATAGGGGGGAATTATCCCCCCACCATAGAGCCCTGACTAGTTACTATACTAAAAGGTTAGGGGGGTCTGTGCATCTGACTGACTGCTCTAAAGGGGGGGGGGGGGGCAGAATCCCCCCCTATAGAGCTCTCTGCAGTAAGTCAGACAGACGCTCAGACCCTCCCCCACCCACACTAATCCTTCCATTATAGTGATGAGAGGGCTCTATGGGGTGGATTATTCCAGCCCCATAGAGCCCTCTGCTGTCGGTAAAATGCCAAGACCCCCTTGCAGTATACTCACGTCCCGGGTCCCGGTCCCAGCAAGGCAGGAACTTACTTCGTGCTGCTCGTCGCTCCTCCTGCAGACTTGCTCCTCTCTGGCTGCATACAGCGTCAGAGAGGAGGAGGAGTGTTACAGACGTTCGGCACGTCTGCTATGTGCGTCTGCATGGCCCCTCCCCCCGGTCCAGTCCGTCCCGGGCTGAAAATTCCGCCCCCCCCGTTTGGGTAGGTGGTGCCGCCTGAGGCCGTCGGCTCACCTGGCCTCATGGCAGATACGGCACTGCCCACGAGGTGAGATTTTGCATGGATCCCCAGATCAATGTCGATTGACAGTCATTTTGTATGTCTTCCATTTTCTTACTATTGCACCAACAGTTGTCTCCTTCTCACCCAGCGTCTTACTTATGGTTTTGTAGCCCATTCCAGCCTTGTGCAGGTCTATGATCTTGTCCCTGACATCCTTAGAAAGCTCTTTGGTCTTGCCCATGTTGTAGAGGTTAGAGTCAGACTGATTAATTGAGTCTGTGGACAGGAGTCTTTTATACAGGTGACCATTTAAGACAGCTGTCTTTAATGCAGGCACCAAGTTGATTTGGAGCGTGTAACTGGTCTGGAGGAGGCTGAACTTTTAATGGTTGGTAGGGGATCAAATACTTATTTCTCTGTGCACAATGCAAATAAATATATATAATTTTAACTATGTGATTTTCTGTTTTTTATTTTAGATAATCTATCTCTCACTGGTAAAATTAACCTAGCCTAAAAATTCTAGACTGTTCATGTCTTTGACAGTGGGCAAACTTACCAAATCAGCAAGGGATCAAATACTTATTTCCTTCACTGTATATATATATATATATATATATATATATATATATATATATATATATATATGTATATATATATATATATATTTCAGCATTTTCTATGTTTAGTGTTACTTTAGGTCACATAAGGAATACAAATATGTATCTGTTCTTACAAAATAAAGCAGAAAATTGTGGTCTGCTTTGTACAACATCTAGCACCTCACTGGTTATCCTCCTTGCCCCCCACTGTCTGTGCTGAATTAACATATACATACACATAATTTAAATATGAACACACGCAGTTCAGTGAATTCCATTGTACATTTTCCTTTTAGCAGACACCATTCCCCCAGTGTCACTTATAGACACAGGCTGTAGCGTCCACGGCCGCGGGCCGTCGGGTTTACTCACCACAGCCATGGATCTGTGAGCGCTGGTCCCCGTCTCCCTCCTAGGAGACGCCAGCGCTCACTTCCGCTCCGTTCGGCTGTGTCCCTAAGGGTATGTTCACACGGCCAAATTTCAGACGTATACGAGGCGTATTATGCCTCGTTTTACGTCTGAAAATAGGGCTACAATACGTCGGCAAACATCTGCCCATTCATTTGAATGGGTTTGCCGACGTACTGTGCAGACGACCTGTTATTTACGCGTCGTCGTTTGACAGCTGTCAAACGACGACGCGTAAAAATACAGCCTCATCAAAAGAAGTGCAGGACACTTCTTTGGACGTTTTTGGAGCTGTTTTCTCATAGACTCCAATGAAAACAGCTCCAAAAACGGACGTAAAAAACGCCGCGAAAACGGCGCGAAAAATGCAGCGAAAAATGCGAGTTGATCAAAAAACGTCTGAAAAGCAGGGTCTGTTTTCCCTTGAAAACAGCTCTGGATTTTCAGACGTTTTTGTTGACTACGTGTGAACATACCCTTAGGGTGCGCGTGCACGCTCGTGCCCGGCCTTAAAGGGCCAGCGCGCGCAATTTGGAAATCGTCATCATCTTCATCTGCCACGATTTCCTGGTCTATAAGAAGGCCCCTGGCCTTCTAATCTTTGCCTGAGCGTTGTTAGTTTTCCCAGTCTGTCTTGGAAATGGTCCCTTAGTGTTTCCCGTTTCTGTTGTTACCCGTGCCTTGTTCCCCGTGCTTTGCCTTAGTATCAAGTCGTGCCACGTCCTGTGTCATCTGCCACGTTCAGAGGAATCTGCCACGTCCTGTGTCATCTGACACGTCCAGAGGAATCCGCCATGTCCGGAGGAATCCGCCACGTCCTGTGTAATCTGCCACGTCCGGAGGAATCCGCCACGTCCTGTGTCAACTGCCACGTCCGGAGGAATCTGCCACGACCTGTGTCATCTGCCACGTCCGGAGGAATCCGCCACGTCTGGCACAACTTGCGGCTCCTGTGTCATCTGCCACGTTGGCGCCATCTGCTGCACCCATCTCATCTGTGCCAGAGCTGCGGCCACCGTCTGGACTATCCAGGTACCCTTGTGCGGGACATTGTATTTCTGGGGTTTCCTGTGGTTTGGCCAGCTGCCTTCCCGTTACGGCGGTACGGCCTAGTGGGTCCACTAACCCGCTTCGTGACACAGGCCTACTGTACTTATTGGTAAATCTAGGACTGTTCATAACACGAGCAAACTGATGTAAATGCCTGTATTCTAGAGGCAAATAGACAAAAGGGCAGGCAAATTGGATTTCCCTTTGCATCCAACTTCAGAACTTTACTGTGCTAGTCAGGGCTATTCTGCTATTCAGATTATTAGAAGATGGATAAAGATACAATTCTTCATAATAAGATGTTACTTTATTATTTATTAAAATTTTAATTATATTAATGACTAAAGCATTTCACAGTGAGGGGCCAAATGGAGAATGGAGTAAAGTTGAAGGATGCTTAGAGGGCTGTTGTAATTTGATGGTATGGAGCCCTGAAATTTCCAACAGATGCCCTGTCTACATCATTAACTGAAATACTTTACAATAAGCCTAAAAGTGGGGCTAGCAGATGGGGAAATCGCAGTTTTCTAATACAGGGATGATCTGATGACTATGAGTTGTCATTGCAGTCCTTGAATCAGAAAGTGTTGTAGAAATGTATTGAAAATATCAGTGATTAGAGAACAAACGGTGAAGCTAGGTCCAGTTCTATCATGTTCAGCATGTTGTGATATGTTTTAGGAGCACTGTATGTTATTAGGTAGTAATGAGTTAATAAAATTGATCGTACTGATACAGCATTTATTGCTGGTGCTGGAAACCCTCTTCATTCGGCAGTTACATATAAATTGGAGCCTGCGGCAAAAGTGCTGAGGATTGTCTCAGCTCAATCGTCACTACTGATATCTGTTGTTTTTAACTCATCACTACCCAATAAAATTTTGAACGTTCATATTACAACTTGTTCTTTCTTATTAGCTTTCCCCAGATTTGGAAGGGTAGAATGTATATTTATATATTGTGTGTATAATTAAATATATAAATATACAGTATGTAACAGAACTCTGGTCAGGTACTACTGGTGGTGAACATGGACATGGACAGGAAGGGGTGGATTTGCAAGTCCCAATATATTGCAATGAAAACAACTATCCACAGCACCATTGATTTGTATACCCATGTCATCATAATGCAGGTGAAAAGCTTTTTGGGCACGGCCAGACGTGGCGGAATTGCTGTGGAATTCCGCTGCCGACAGTCCGCAGTGGAATTCTCCAGCGGCCGTTTTTTACAGTTGTTTCAATACATTTTTAGGCAAGTTAGTTCAGATGTTGCGGAAAACTCCGCAGCGGACTATAGGCTGCGGTGCAGAATTTTCCCTCCGCAGCATGCACTGTCTGTTGCGGAGAAGAAGCGGAATGTCACTGCGGATTTCAGCCTTTGCAATGCAAAAACTGAAATCTGTGGCAAGTCTGCTGTCTTTTCTGCCATGTCTGAATTACCTGTCAAATATGCAAATGTTGGTGCAGATTCGTTGCGTACTTGCCCCAAATCTGCACCAACATTTGCAGCGGAAAAACTCCGCCACGTCTGGCCGTGCCTTTAGATCTTCTTGATCCTGTCACAAGTCCAAACAGTGTTAATAACCATAGCAATCGTATTTTATTTTTTTTTTTTTTTATAAGAGATACATTACATGTTAAAGATGTGTCAAAGATCAAGTGCATTTAACAGAAAAAAATATTACCACAATGTTTTAATCGTAATTTATCACAACAATGTACAACACTATCTGATTATAAGGGGCATTATAGTTAAAGGGATTTTCCATCTCATAAAATTATGCCATCACTTTTTGGGAAAACCCCTTTAAATGTAAAGAATAATAGTCAATAAAGAAGAGGATTTTATGTTCCACAATTGTGCCTTGTATTGACAATGTTCCATCAAAAAGGCAATAATAAAGTGCCATTAATTTATGAAACCAAAATTACATAGATCCACATAAAACGGTGGCCCTTCATCTTCCATAAACAGATGTAAGTTAAAATCTATATTCGGAGCCTTCGACCACCTGTACTGTAAAAAATTAATCCAAAAGACTTCTCTGCTTTTAATTGCAGGATTTAAGATGTAGAACCCCTATAGAAATCCATGCTGTCTTTTTATTTTTGGAAAACATTTTATTCTACTTTTTTTTCAGTGGATATGGTATAGATGGCAGAAATCAGTGTATTGCCGTAGCAAACTCACAATAAAATATACATTACGGCCCGAAAAAACGTCTGTAAATAAGCCGTGTGGACATACCCTAATATTGTTCCTCTTAGTGCCCCACACAGCAATAGTGCCTCTTTGCTCTCCCTACAAAGGAATGCCTCCATATGTGCTTCCACACAGTAGCAATGACCCCCCTTTTCTCCCATACAGTAGTTAGGTCCCCCATGTGCCCCCCTATAGTAGTTAGGTTCTTCTTTGCGTTCCCATTTAGTAGTTAGGTTCCCTTTGTGCCCCCTATAGTAGTTAGGGACCCCTTTTTGACCCCCATATAATAGTTAGGTTTCCCTTTGTGCCACCTCTATAGTATTTAGGCCACTCTTGTGTCGGTGATATATAGTTAGGCCTTCTTTGACCCCCCATAAAGTTTGGTTCCCTATTGCGCCAATTAAAAAAAAAAAAAACTGACCTGACTCCGTTCCCATGATGAGCAGTTTGATCCTGTGCCTGTTGTTCATGGCCCGACGCAGTTACGGCATCATGTCATCTGTGTCGGGACGCTGACGTCTTCTAGTAGGCCACAGGCCTTAATCAGCCTGTGGCCTACAAGATTAAGTGGCGGGGCAGGGAGCCGATGGCTCTCTGTTCCGCTGCCGTAGGGAAGTGGCTCGGTGCCTGGGCCAAGCAGAGATCCTCCGATGGGCCAATTCTACGCTGACTAGAAGGGTCATTACAATAATTCATCATGCTGAATCCCAAGTGCAGTAAGTGCATAAATGGAAATGAAGTAAAAATTTGACAGAGTGCACTGGGACTAATTTAAGTGTGTACTTCTTAAAGGGTTGTTTCAGAAAATGAATGCTATTTTTTTGCATAATTGAAAGCTATACAATTTTCAAATAAACTTTCTGAATTAATTCCTTATGGTTTTCAAGATCTCAGCTAGTCGTTATTCAGTATGAACATCCATATTTTACTTCCAGTAGATAAAATTGTGTCAATGGTCATGTGATGGACACAAAAATATTTGTGTGGTGGAATAAGAAAAAAAAACAACCTGTGATTCCTCCTTTGTTTTCAGTTTTGTTTTTATGGCGTTCACCGTTTGGTAAAGAAATACATGTTAAATTGATTCAGTGGGTCAATACAATTATGGCAATACAGTTTTTTTTTATGGCAATACTACGGTTTTACTACTTTTACAAAGAAAAAACAACAAATTGTTAAAAATTAAATTAATTAATAGTTTTTTTTATGGCAATACTACGGTTTTACTACTTTTACAAAGAAAAACAACAAATTGTTAAAAATTAAATTTGTTTTGTGTCGCCATATTCGGAGAGCCATAACTTTTTTTATTTTTCTGTCAAGTGAACAGTGTGAGTGTCACGGGGCGGGGTGTGGACCCACTGGGCCTACCGCGTAGTGGGATAGCAGCTGGCCAACTAGGTACAAAACAATGTCTATAGTCCAGAACGGGTACCTGAGGCAATGTAGACAGTAGTGGTAACACAACTTGACTCTCACTGTAGATGGCACAGTAGATGCAGCGGAAGACACGACTTGACTTTCACTGTAGATGGCACAGAGGCACAGTAGCATGGGATACAGGGTACAGGCAGCAGGAACAGGTAACACTGGGAACTGGAAAACACTAGGAGACCATTTGCAAGGCAAACTTTAGGTAAACAACAACGCTCAGGCAAGGATCAAGTGGGCAGAGCCCCTTTTATAGTCCAGCAGCATTCTGGGCTAATAACTGATTAATGACAGATGGACGCGTACTGGCCCTTAAAGGCTGTGCACCCTGCGGGAAACAGTCCCAGATCCTGGAAGTGAGTGGCGGCGTCTCCCTGGAGGGAGATGACGTCGAGAACCCAGATGTCCATGGCCGGGGCTGTTGGAGGATAAGTCTGAACGACGGCCCTAAGCTATAGACGTTACAGTTTCCCCCTACTTACGCCCCCTCTTCTTGGGCCCAGAGCGGGAGAGAAATCTCTTCATGAGGACAGGAGCATCGATGTTCTCCTCTAGCTCCCAAGACCTCTCCTCTGGACCAAATGCCCTCCAATCCACCAAATAAAACATCCTTCCTCCCACTTTCTTGGTGGCCAGGCTCTCCCTCACTTTGAAATTCCCTGACGAGCCGCCAAGAGCAGCTGCGGAACTAGGAGTCCTGGAGTAGCGGTTCAGGACCACGGGCTTCAGCAAGGAGACATGGAAGGAGTTAGGGATCTTGACAGTAGGAGGGAGCCGAAGCTTGTAAGACACAGGATTGATTTGTAGCAAAATCATGAAGGATCCGAGGAACCTGGGAGCAAACTTGCAAGACGGCACCCTCAGCCGGATATTCCCGGAAGATAGCCAGACCTTCGTACCTGGAAGAAACTGGGTGGTTCTCGTCTTCTAGTGTCTGCCTTTCTCTTCATGCGGTCCACCTCCAGCAGAATAGAAGATCGTGTCTGTTGCAATATATGCAGAAAGTCCCTGAAGGTAGAGTCAGCTGCAGGCAGCTGCAACATAGTGGAGACAGGAAGAGGTATAGGAGGATGTTGGCCATAGACGATGAAGAACGGACTACAGGTGGTGGCCTCACTAGTATGGTTTTTATAGGAGAACTCAGCCCACAGGAGCAGCTGCACCCAGTCATCATGTCGTCTGGAGACAAAGTGCCTCAGATAGTTCTCCATAATCTGGTTAACCCTCTCGACTTGTCCATTGGACTGAGGATGATAAGCCGAGGAGAAGTCCAACTTTACACCGAGGAGGCCGCAGAGTGCTCTCCAGAACTGCGAGATGAACTGGACCCCTCGATCCGAGACAATATGCAGAGGCAAGCCGTGCAGACGGAAGATGTGTTGAACGAGATGGTCGGCCAGTTGAGCAGCAGAAGGCAGACCATTTAGGGGAACAAAATGAGGGATTTTAGAAAATCGATCCACCACCACCCAGATCACACTGCATCCCACAGAGAGAGGCAGATATGTGAAAAAGTCCATAGCAACATGCTGCCAGGGGGCATCGGGCACAGGCAGTAGTTGGAGCAGACCAGCTGGTCTGGAGTGGGCAACTTTGTTTGCTGCGCGCGCACACCGTACAGGAGGAGACAAAGTCCATGACGTCTTTGGGCAGCGTGGGCCACCAGAACTGATGGGCAATTAGGTCTCGGGTCTTATGGGCACCCGCGTGACCTGCCAGCTTGGAACTGTGACCCCAGCGAAGGCTTTTTCCTCTGTCTGCCAGACGTACAAAAGTCCTTCCTGTAGGAATATCTCTCACTTGCAGAAGGTTAACAGAATAGATACAGGAAGGGTCGATAATATTCTGTGGGGACTTCACAGTGTCCTCTGTTTCAAACGACCAAGACAAGGCATCGGCCCTCACATTCTTGTCGGCAGGTAGTGGAGTTTGAACCGGAACCGAGCAAAGAACAACGACCACCTGGCTTGACGAGGATTCAGCCGTTGAGCCGTTGAGGTGTCTGTAGGTAGGTCAGGTTCTTGTGGTCCGTGAAGACCAGGATAGGATGAGCTGTGCCTTCTAGTAGGTGTCTCCACTCCTGCAGGGCCAGCTTGATGGCCAGTAACTCCCAATCCCCAATCAAGTAGTTGTGCTCTGCGGAAGAAAACAGCTTAGAGTAGTAGCCACATACCACAGTCTTGCCTTTCGAACCTCTCTGGAACAAAATGGCACCGGCATAAACAGAGAAGGCATCTACCTCTAATGAAACCTGTAGGGATACATCAGGGTGATGAAGAATAGAGGCTGACGTGAAGGTTTTTTTTAAGGCTTAAAATGCGACTTCTGCTTCTGGAGTCCACACCTTGGCATTCATGCCCTTTTTAGTGAGGGTAGAGATGGGAGCTGTTAATGAAGAGAAGTTGGGAATGAACAGCCGGTAGAAGTTGGTGAATCTCAGGAAGCATTGTATGGCCCTTAAGCATTGGGGGCGTGGCCATTGCAGGACAGCCTTTACCTTCTCAGGGTCCATTTTGAGGCCCTGATCGGAGATGATATAGCCCAGGAAGGGTAGAGACTTTTTTCAAACACACACTTCTCCAGCTTGGCATAAAGATGATTCTCCCTTAATTGAAGCAACACCTGGCGGACATGACCCTGTTGAGTCACAAGATCTGGGCAAAAAATCAAAATGTCATCGAGATACACCACAACACAGACATAGAGGAGATTACAAAGAATGTAATTGACAAATTCTTGAAATACTGCGGGGGCGTTACACAGGCCGAAGGGCATGACCAGATATTTGTAGTGTCCATCACGTGTATTAAATGCAGTCTTCCACTCGTCACCCTGACAAATCCAGATTCGATTGTAATCCCCCACAGGTCTAGATTGGAATTTTTTTTGCCCCCCGGATGCGATCAAACAGTTCCGAAATCAAAGGCAATGGGTACCTATTCTTCACCGTGATCTGGTTGAGGCCTCAGTAGTCAATGCAGGGTCGGAGGAATCCATCCTTCTTTTTGACAAAGAAAAACCCGGCTCCGGCCGGAGATGAGGATTTACGTATGAAGCTCCTCTCCAGATTCTCCTTAATGTAGGCTGACATAGACTGGGTCTCGGGAAAGGAGAGAGGTTATACTCTACCGCGAGGAGGGGACGAATCAGGAACCAAGTCGATAGGGCAATCATACGCTCGATGTGGTGGCAATGTCTCTGCTTCCCTCTTGTTGAAGACGTCTGAGAACAGAGAGTAACAAGGAGGCAACCCTGCCAGTGACTGATGCGGAGGAGACTGAGGCGGATGGACCTGCACCAGACAGTGGTTGAGACACTTGGGACCCCACTGGAGAACCTCTCCAGAGTTCCAAACCAGGACTGGGGCATGAAGACGGAGACAAGGCAAACCCAGCAGCACAGGGTTGACGGCTTTGGGCAGGACAAACAGGGAAATGAGTTCAGAGTGAAGGACTCCCACTTGGAGTCTTAATGGCTTGGTTACAGACAAAACTGGGTCAGGCAAAGGCAGTCCATCTACTGAGGCAATGATCAACGGCCTTTCTAGCAGAACAGTAGGCAACTGGGGTTTTTTGGCTTCTGGGGACACAGATGCACGACATGGCCAGCGAGGCCGCAATTTAAACAGAGTTCAGAGGTGTGCCTGCGCTGTTTTTCTTGAACGGACAGTTTAAGCCAATCCACCAGCATCAGAACCTCGGGTGGAGCAGTAGGAGAAGGCAAGAGGGGTTGCTGGAAGTTGGGCGCCAGTCTAGGAAGCCATCTCTCCTGTCGAACTTCTTGAGATAGCTCTCTGAGCCTTATGTCCACTCGAGTAGCAAGTAGAATCAGGTCGTCCAAGGCAGATGGTAGATCCCGAGCAGCAAGTTCGTCCTTGATCTCGGGCGATAGGCCATGCCAGAAGGATACTACCAAGGCCTCACTGTTCCAAGACAGTTCTCCTGCCAGGGTCCGAAACTGGATGGTGTATTCGCCCACGGAAGCGCCCTCCTGGTGAAGGTTAAAGATAGCAGTGGCTGCCGACGAGACTCGTCCAGGCTCCTCGAATACTGTACGGAATAACCGCACAAACCCCTGGAAGTCTCGGATCCCTGCAGTTTCAAGATTGGTTTCGCCCACGCCAGTGCCTTCCCGGCAAGTAGAGACATAATGAAGGTGATCCTGGCTCCGTCCGAAGGAAATGCTCGGGCATGCAGAGTGAACTGGATATGGCATTGGTTCAGAAACCTCCTGCACGTACTTGCATCTCAATGGAACTGAGGTGGCAATGGCAGCGAGAACCGAGGATCTGAACTGGAGCTGCCAGGAGGTGTAGCAGGAGGGTCCATCGGAGGAGCTTGAATAGGAGCGGAGAAGGAAGTAGCTAGCGCCCCTAGCTGCTGTGCCATGGGGTCTACTGCCACAAGAAGTTGATCCTGTCGTGCTCGCAGATCCTGCAGGTCCGCCTGCATGGCTTGGGAGGGTCCATGGCCTGAGCGTACTGTCGCGGCGCAGGGTGTGGACCCACTGGGCCGTACCGCGTAGCGGGATAGCAGCTGGCCAACTAGGTACAAAACAATGTCCATAGTCCAGAACGGGTACCTGAGGCAATGTAGACAGTAGCGGTGACACAACTTGACTCTCACTGTAGATGGCACAGTAGATGTAGTGGAAGACACGACTTGACTTTCAATGTAGATGGCACAGAGGCACGGTAGCACGGGATCCAGGGTACAGGCAGCAGGAACGGGTAACACTGGGAACTGGAAAACACTAGGAGACCATTTGCAAGGCAAACTTTAGGTAAACAACAACGCTCAGGCAAGGATCAAGTTGGCAGAGCCCCTTTTATAGTCCAGCAGCAATCTGGGCTAATAACTGATTAATGACAGCTGGACGCGTACTGGCCCTTTAAGGCCGGGCACGCGCGGGCACACGTACCCTGGGGGAAACAATCCCAGAACCCGGAAGTGAGTGCCGGCGTCTCCCTGGAGGGAGATGCCGTCGAGAACACAGATGTCCATGGCCGTCAGATGATAAGTCTGAACTACGGCCCTCGGCCATATATGTTACAGTGAGGGCTTGTTATTTGCAGAGTGAGCTGCAGTGTTTTGGTACCATTTTGCAGTACATAATACTTTTAAATAACATTTTTTGTAGAAGATAAGGTGACCAAAAAACGGAAATTCTTTTTTTTACACCATTCACCGTGCGTGTTAATGATATATTGTAATAGTTCTAACTTTTATGAGCACAGCAATACTAATTATTTTCGATTCTGCCCGTTACTTTGAATTATCGGCTGTATCACACAGCCAACATTCGCTTAATCTGGAGCTGGCTCAATCCGTGAGCACGCACCATACTTCCCCTTGCCGGCTATGACGTAACCCCACATCAAATGTCGACAAGAGGTTAATTGTACAAAAAATAACATTACATTGTTTAAACTAGATAAACCTTAAAGTTTAATTCTAATGGTGTTTTCCTGTAATGGCAGGAAGGAGGTGAAGGGAAAGTGAGCCCTAATCTACCCACCGCCCTGTCCCTGCCTACTTGCAACGACCCGCCCTAGGCGACGGGGTACAACTGGGCGGCGGTCCCTACGCTGTCTAAGTGCACGGGAGAACAAACAGGGAACACGCAAGGGAAGGGGCAGTAGCCCACGGAACGCCGCGAGGAAACGGAGCGGCGAACGAGTAGTCAGGACCAGGATGAAGTGGAGTATACCAAAGTGAGCACGGAGAAGGAAGCAAGCCAGGGGCAAAGCGAAGCAGGTTAAGCGGAACTGCAGCAAGGCAGAAGCACGGCAGAAGCAGGCTGGAGCAAGCAGCAGTGGGGCCAGGAATCCAGAAGAATTACAAGCACTGAGGAAGAGAACACGGCAGGTAATAATGGACAGGGGGCGGAGCTAACTCCGACTGACCAGGCCGCGATAGGCTCTCCCACTCCTGAGCCTGCCACCCTGGTTGGTGGGAGCCGGTGTCAGTCTAAGAGGTCTGGCCTCAGGTGTGGATTGATTAATCCCAGGAGTATACCTAGACGTAGTACCTGGCAGATCCCTAACAGTACTCCCCCTTTTATGAGGGGCCACCGGACCCTTACTAAGAGGACCCGGTTTAGTAGGGAAGAGAAGGTGGAACCTCCTGATCAATACCCCAGCGTGAACATCACGAGCAGGTACCCAAGTCCCCTCCTCCGGCCCGTATCCTCTCCAATGGACCAGGTACTGGAGGGAGCCCTGGACCATCCTACTGTCCATAATCTTGGCCACCTCGAATTCCACCCCCTCAGGGGTGAGAACGGGAACAGGAGGTTTCCTCGAGGAGGACCAGGACGGGGAGCAGCGTTTAAGGAGGGAGGCATGGAAGACGTCATGTATGCGAAAGGATGGGGGCAGCTCCAGACGGAAGGATACAGGGTTGAGGACTTCAATGATCTTATAAGGTCCAATAAATCGGGGAGCAAACTTCCTGGACGGGACCTTAAGGCGCAAGTTCCTGGACGACAACCAGACCAAATCCCCGACGACAAACCGGGGGTTAGCAGAACGTCTACTATCAGCCTGAATCTTTTGTGCGCTCTGGGACGCCTCTAGGTTCTTCTGAACCTGGGCCCAGACTGTGCACAGTTCCCGATGAACATCCTCTACCTCAGGATTATTGGAACAACCAGGGGAAACAGAGGAGAACCTTGGGTTAAACCCGAAATTACAGAAAAACGGGGAGACCCCTGACGAGTTACTGACCCGGTTATTCAGGGAAAATTAAGCAAGGGGAAGGAATGAGACCCAATCGAATTGACAGTCAGAGATGAAACACCTTAAATATTGTTCCAGGGATTGGTTAGTCCTTTCCGTTTGGCCATTAGTTTCGGGATGGAAGGCGGAGGAGAAGGACAGATCAATCTCCAACTTTTTACAAAAAGCTCTCCAAAATAAGGAAACAAATTGTACCTCTCTGTCAGAAACTATATTGACTGGGGACCCATGGAGACACAGGATGTGTTTCACAAACAAAGAAGCTAACGTCTTGGCGTTAGGTAGCTTCTTAAGGGGCACAAAGTGGCACATCTAGCTGAAGCGGTCTACTACCACCCACACCACCAACTTGCCCTGAGATGGGGGCAAATCGGTGATAAAATCCATTGAGATATGGGTCCAAGGTCTCTGGGGAATGGGCAAGGAACGTAGTAGGCCCGCAGGTCGGGACCTAGGGGTTTTGGACCTGGCGCAAACCTCACAAGCGGCGACGTAAGCCCTAACGTCTTTAGGCAACCCAGGCCACCAATAGTTTCTGGTAATGAGGTGTTTGGTGCCCAAGATGCCAGGATGACCAGATAGAGCGGAGTCATGGTTTTCCCTGAGTACCCTTAGCCGGTATTGCAGGGGAACAAACAGTTTGTCCCCAGGGACGTTCCCGGGAGCTGAACCCTGATCAGCCGCGATATCAGAAGCTAAATCAGAATCCGTGGCAGAAACGATTATACCAGGGGGTAAAATACAAGCAGGATCCTTCTCGGAAGGAGGATTGGCCATGAAACTACGTGACAGAGCATCAGCCTTAATATTCTTGGACCCAGCCCTATAGGTAACCAAGAAATTAAATCTGGTAAAGAATAGTGCCCACCGAGCTTGTCTAGGATTAAACCTCAGGGCCGATTCTAGGAAAACCAGATTCTTGTGATCCGTAAGGACCGTTACCTGGTGTCTGGCCCCCTCCAGGAAGTGCCGCCACTCTTCAAAAGCCCATTTAATGGCTAGAAGTTCGCGGTTGCCAATGTCATAGTTACTCTCCGTGGGCAAAAACTTCCTAGAGAAGTAAGCACAGGGGCGGAGATGGGTGAGGGACCTGGTACCCTGGGACAAGATGGCCCCCACTCCCACCTCGGATGCGTCAACCTCCACAATAAATGGCTCCTCTTGGTTGGGCTGAATCAGCACGGGGGCCGAGATAAAGCACTTCTTGAGGGTCTCAAAGGCCTGGACGGCCTCAGGGGGCCAATGGAGGACATCAGCACCCTTGCGAGTAAGGTCCGTAAGAGGCTTAGCGACGACCGAGAAGTTGGCAATAAATCTCCTGTAATAGTTGGCGAACCCTAAAAAACACTGTAACGCCTTAAGGGAGGCAGGTTGGACCCATTCCGCCACAGCCTGAACCTTGGCAGGGTCCATGCGGAATTCATGAGGAGTGAGGATTTGCCCTAAAAATGGTATCTCCTGTACCCCAAAGACACATTTTTCAGTCTTAGCAAACAGATTATTCTCCCGAAGGACCTGGAGCACCTTCCTGACATGCTCCACGTGGGAGGACCAGTCCTTGGAAAACACCAGTATGTCATCAAGGTACACAACAAGAAAATTACCCAGGTAATCTCTCAGGATTTCATTAATAAAATTCTGGAAGACAGCAGGGGCATTACACAACCCAAAGGGCATGACCAGGTATTCGAAATGACCCTCGGGTGTGTTGAACGCAGTTTTCCACTCATCCTCCTCTTTGATGCGGATAAGGTTATATGCCCCCCGTAGATCGAACTTGGAAAACCATTGGGCTCCCTGAACCTGATTAAAAAGATCCGGAATCAAAGGAAGTGGGTACTGGTTCCTTACGGTGACCTTATTCAGGTTACGATAATCAATGCACGGCCTAAGACCACCATCCTTCTTCCCCACGAAGAAGAAGCCAGCACCTACAGGAGAAGTCGAGGGGCGAATGAAACCCTTGGCCAGGCATTCTTGGATATACACCCTCATAGCTTCACGTTCAGGACATGAAAGATTAAATATCCTACCCTTAGGAAGCTTGGCACCAGGCACCAAATCGATGGCGCAATCGTAATCTCTATGGGGGGGGCAACACCTCGGAGGCCTCCTTAGAAAACACATCGGCGAAGTCCTGAACAAACTCAGCAAGCGTGTTTACCTCCTCCCGGGGAGAAATAGAGTTAACAGAAAGACATGACATCAGACATTCACTACCCCATTTGGTGAGATCCCCAGTATTCCAATCAAACGTGGGATTATGCAACTGCAACCAGGGAAGACCTAATACCAGATCAGACGATAATCCCTGCATCACCAGTACAGAGCACTGCTCCAAATGCATGGAGCCAACCAGGAGTTCAAAAACAGGAGTATGCTGAGTAAAATAACCATTAGCAAGGGGAGTGGAGTCGATACCTACTACAGGGATAGGATAAGGTAAATCAATAAAAGGCATTTTTAGAGACATAGCAAATTCCACAGACATGATATTAGCAGATGAGCCAGAATCCACGAAAGCACTGCCCGTGGCAGACCGGCCAGCAAACGAGACCTGAAAGGGAAGCAAAATTTTATTGCGTTTCACATTAACGGGAAATACCTGTGCGCCCAAGTGACCTCCCCGATGATCACTTAGGCGCGGAAGTTTTCCGGCTTTTTATTCTTGCGCCTGGGACAGGTGTTCAGTAGATGCTTGTCGTCCCCACAGTAGAAGCAGAGACCATTCATTCTGCGAAACTCCCTACGTTGTCGAGGGGACATGGAGGCCCCGAGTTGCATAGGTACCTCCGAGTCCTCCGTGGAGGGGCGAGGAGATGGGACCTCGGGGGGGATCGCAGAAAAGTCAGAGGGGAGCACATTGAAACGTTCAAGCTGACGTTCCCTGAGACGTCGGTCAAGTCGTACTGCTAGGGCCATAACCTGGTCAAGGGAGTCAGAAGAGGGGTAGCTAACCAGCAGATCCTTCAGGGCGTCAGATAATCCTAACCTAAACTGGCACCTTAGGGCCGGATCGTTCCACCGAGAAGCTACGCACCACTTTCTAAAATCAGAACAGTATTCCTCAACCGGTCTCCTACCCTGACGTAAGGTCACCAGCTGACTCTCGGCTAAAGCAGTCCTGTCAGTCTCGTCGTAAATGAGTCCGAGGGCAGAGAAAAAACGATCAACAGAGGAAAGTTCAGGGGCGTCAGGAGCCAAGGAGAAGGCCCACTCTTGGGGCCCTTCCTGGAGTCGGGATATGATAATACCCACCCGCTGGTTCTCGGAACCTGAGGAGTGGGGTTTTAGGCGGAAATACAGTCTGCAACTCTCCCGGAAGGAGAGAAACGTCTTACGGTCCCCTGAGAATCGGTCAGGTAACTTGAGGTCGGGTTCTAGAGGTGAGGTGAGGGGTACTACTAAGGCAGCGTCACCCTGGTTGACCCTCTGGGCCAGGGCCTGGACCTGTAGGGAGAGGCCCTGCATCTGCTGGGTGAGGGTCTCAAGGGGGTCCATGATAGCGTCAGCGTAGGAGAAATGGTAGACTAGGTATAGGCTTGTAATTATGTAATGGCAGGAAGGAGGTGAAGGGAAAGTGAGCCCTAATCTACCCACCGCCCTGTCCCTGCCTACTTGCAACGACCCGCCCTAGGCGACGGGGTACAACTGGGCGGCGGTCCCTACGCTGTCTAAGTGCACGGGAGAACAAACAGGGAACACGCAAGGGAAGGGGCAGTAGCCCACGGAACGCCGTGAGGAAACGGAGCGGCGAACGAGTAGTCAGGACCAGGATGAAGTGGAGTATACCAAAGTGAGCACGGAGAAGGAAGCAAGCCAGGGGCAAAGCGAAGCAGGTTAAGCGGAACTGCAGCAAGGCAGAAGCACGGCAGAAGCAGGCTGGAGCAAGCAGCAGTGGGGCCAGGAATCCAGAAGAATTACAAGCACTGAGGAAGAGAACACGGCAGGTAATAATGGACAGGGGGCGGAGCTAACTCCGACTGACCAGGCCGTGATAGGCTCTCCCACTCCTGAGCCTGCCACCCTGGTTGGTGGGAGCCGGTGTCAGTCTAAGAGGTCTGGCCTCAGGTGTGGATTGATTAATCCCAGGAGTATACCTAGACGTAGTACCTGGCAGATCCCTAACATTTCCATAGTGCGATAAGTGCCTTGTATTCATCACATAATGTCAGTCTGTTATAATGGATTCATATCTAAGTCCTTCAATATCAGCAATTGTACAAGACACAGCTACACAGTGTCACCATTAATAGAACTTAAAAATTAACCAGAAACAACAGGTAAAAGTAAAGTTTCGGTAACCACCATGTAAAAACATTCTAAAAAGTTTCACTTAATAAGTTGAATCTTTACAAATGTCAGATATTACCGATCAATACAGAAGAAGAGATTCAAAGAAATATAATGTAGAAATTCCCATTTATGTGGGTGGAGAGAGGGCTATTGTAACTTGTAAATTGTTTTTCTAAACTCAATCAAAATGCCCCCTTGTATACCATCTCCTCAGAAATAAAAGTAGAAACATTTTTCTTCTTGGATTGCGGGATTGAACTCTATAGAGATGTGCATCCTACTAAAGGTATGTGTAACGATGGGGGTAAGGAAACAGACAAGTGAGCCCTAATCTACCCGCCACTCAGTCCCTGCCTATTTGCAACGACCCGCCCTAGGCGACGGGGTACAACTGGGCGACGGTCCCTACGCTCAAAGTGCACGACAGACAAACAGACAAGGGTACACAGAAGCAAGGGAAATGGGGCAGTTGCCCACGGCAACACCGTGAGCAACAAGAGTGGTGAACGAGCCGAGTCAAACCAGGAGTGTACGAGGTACCAAACGCAAAGCAGGAGAGTAGTGAACAAGCCGAGTCAAACCAGGAGTGTACGAGGTACCAAACGCAGAGCAGGAGAGTAGTCAGTAAGCCAGGGTCAAATAGTTCAAGAAGCTGCAGCAGGGCCAGGAAACCAAACAAGAAGAATCACAAGCAAGGAGGAACAGGAAAGGCAGGAATAAATAGACAGAGGGCGGGAGCTAGCTCCGTCTGGCCAGGCTGTGATAGGCTCTCCCTCTCCTAAGCCTGCCATCCTGAGTGGTGGAAGATTGAGTCAGTCTCACAGACATAGAAGCAGGTGCAGACTGATTATCTATGGGCGTAGACACAGAAGCTGTGCCTGGCAGATCCTTAACAGTACCCCCCCTTTTATGAGGGGCCACCGGACCCTTTCTAGATGGACCTGGTTTATTGGGGAAACGAAGGTGGAACTTCCTGACCAATACCCCAGCGTGAACATCCCGGGCGGGTACCCAAGTCCTCTCCTCAGGCCCGTATCCTCTCCAATGAACCAGGTACTGGAGGGAGCCTTGGACCATCTTGCTGTCCACAATCTTGGCCAACTCGAATTCTACCCCCTCAGGGGTGAGAACGGGGACAGGAGGTTTCCTCGAGGGAGCCAAGGACGGGGAGCAGCGTTTAAGGAGGGAGGCATGAAACACGTCGTGTACTCTGAAAGATGGGGGCAACTCCAGTCAGAAGGAGACAGGATTGAGGACTTCAATGACCTTGTATGGCCCTATAAACCGGGGAGCAAACCTCTTGGACGGGACATTAAGGCGCAAGTTCTTTGACGATAGCCACACCAGATCCCCAACCATAAACAAGGGGTTAGCAGAATGTCTTCTATCTGCCTGAGTTTTTTGTATGCTCTGGGACGCCTCTAGGTTCTTCTGAACCTGGGCACAGGCTGTGCACAGTTCCCGATGAACGACCTCTACCTCGGGATTGTTGGAACTACCAGGTGAAACGGAGGAGAACCGTGGATTAAACCCAAAATTACAGAAAAAGGGGGAGACCCCTGACGAGTTACTGACCCGGTTATTAAGGGAAAATTCGGCGAGGGGAATGAATGAGACCCAATCATATTGACAGTCAGAGATAAAACACCTTAAATATTGTTCTAGAGACTGATTAGTCCTCTCAGTTTGGCCATTAGTTTCAGGATGGAAGGCAGAGGAGAAGGACAGATCAATCTCCAACTTTTTACAGAAGGCTCTCCAAAACAATGAAACAAATTGTAGCCCTCTGTCAGAAACAATATTGACAGGGACCCCATGGAGACGCAGGATGTGTTTGACAAACAAGGTAGCTAACGTCTTAGCATTGGGTAGTTTCTTGAGGGGCACAAAGTGGCACATCTTACTCAAGCGGTCTACTACAACCCACACTACCGACTTGCCTTGAGATGGAGGCAAATCGGTGATAAAATCCATGGAGATATGGGTCCAAGGTCTCTGGGGAATGGGCAAAGAACGTAGTAAGCCCGCTGTTCGGGACCTGGGAGTCTTGGACCTAGCACAAACCTCACAAGCGGCGACGTAGGCCTTAACGTCTTTAGGCAACCCAGGCCACCAATAGTTTCTGGCAATGAGGTGTTTGGTACCCAAGACGCCTGGATGACCAGATAGTGCGGAGTCATGATTTTCCCTAAGTACCCTTAGCCGGAATTGCAGGGGAACAAACAGCTTGTTCTCAGGAAGGTTCCAGGGAGCTGAACCTTGATCAGCAACAATTTCAGAGACTAAATCAGAATCAATAGAGGAAATGATTATACCTGGAGGCAAAATACAAGCAGGATTTTCCTCCGAAGGAGGGTTGGCCATGAAGCTACGCGACAGTGCATCAGCCTTAATATTTTTAGACCCAGCCCTATAGGTAACCAAAAAGTTGAATCTGGTAAAAAATAACGCCCATCGAGCTTGTCTCGGGTTTAGCCTCCGGGCAGATTCTAGGAAAACCAGATTCTTGTGGTCGGTAAGGACCGTTACCTGGTGCCTAGCCCCCTCCAGGAAGTGGCACCACTCTTCAAATGCCCATTTAATGGCTAAGAGTTCGCGGTTGCCAATATCATAGTTACTCTCAGTGGGCAAAAACTTCCTGGAGAAGTAGGCACAGGGACGGAGATGGGTGAGGGACCTGGTACCCTGGGACAAGACAGCACCCACTCCCACCTCGGAGGCGTCAACCTCCACGATGAATGGCTCCATTTGGTTGGGCTGAACAAGCACTGGGGCCGAGATAAAGCACTTCTTAAGGACCTCAAAAGCCTGGACAGCCTCAGGAGGCCAGCGGAGGAGATCAGCACCCTTGCGAGTGAGATCCGTAAGAGGCTTAGCGATGACCGAGAAGTTAGCAATAAATCTCCTGTAATAATTAGCGAACCCCAAGAAGCACTGTAACTCCTTCAGGGAGGCAGGTTGGACCCATTCTGCCACAGCCTGGACCTTGGCGGGGTCCATGCGAAATTCATGAGGAGTGAGGATTTGACCCAAAAATGGTATCTCCTGCACCCCAAACACACATTTTTCGGTCTTCGCAAACAGTTTGTTTTCCCGAAGGACCTGGAGCACCTTCCTGACATGCTCAATGTGGGAGGACCAGTCCATGGAAAGCACAAGTATGTCATCAAGGTACACTACAAGAAATACCCCCAGGTAATCTCTTAAAATCTCATTTATGAAATTCTGGAAGACCGCGGGAGCATTACACAACCCAAAGGGCATGACGAGGTATTCGAAATGACCTTCGGGCGTGTTAAACGCAGTCTTCCACTCATCCCCCTCCTTGATGCGGATAAGGTTATACGCCCCCCGTAGATCAAACTTAGAGAACCATTGGGCCCCCTGAACCTGATTAAAGAGATCGGGAATCAAAGGAAGAGGATACTGGTTCCTTACAGTGACATTATTCAAGTTACGGTAGTCAATGCATGGCCTAAGACCACCATCCTTCTTCCCTACGAAGAAGAAGCCAGCACCTACGGGAGAAGTAGAGGGGCGAATGTAACCCTTGGCCAGGCATACTGGATATACTCTCTCATGGCTTCACGTTCGGGACAAGAGAGATTAAATATCCTACCCTTAGGGAGCTTAGCTCCTGGTACCAAATCGATGGCGCAATCGTATTCTCTATGAGGAGGTAACACTTCGGAGGCCTCCTTAGAGAAAACATCAGCGAAGTCCTGAACCAACTCAGGTAGCGTGTTCACCTCCTTAGGGGGAGAAATAGAGTTAACAGAAAGACATGACATCAGACATTCACTACCCCATTTGGTGAGATCCCCAGTATTCCAATCAAACGTGGGATTATGCAACTGCAACCAGGGAAGACCTAATACCAGATCAGACGATAATCCCTGCATCACCAGTACAGAGCACTGCTCCAAATGCATGGAGCCAACAAGGAGTTCAAAAACAGGGGTATGCTGTGTAAAATAATCATTAGCAAGAGGAGTGGAGTCGATACCCACTACCGGGACATGGTTTAGGCAAATCAATCAAAGGCATAGCTAGAGACATAGCAAATTTCACAGACATGAAATTAGCAGAAGACCCTGAATCCACGAAGGCTCTGCCGGTAGCAGACCTACCACCAAAAGAGACCTGAAAGGGAAGCAAGATTTTATTACGTTTCATATTTACTGGAAATACCTGTGCGCCCAAGTGACCTCCCCGATGATCACTTAGGCGCGGAAGTTTTCTGGCTGCTTATTCTTACGCCTAGGACAGGTGTTCACTTGATGCTTGTCATCCCCACAATAGAAGCAGAGACCATTCTTCCTGCGGAACTCTCTACGTTGTTGGGGGGACACGGAGGCCCCGAGTTGCATAGGTACCTCCGAGTCTTCCGTGGAAGAACGAAGCAACGGAACCTCGGGAGGCATCATGGGGGAGTCAGAGGAGAAAACACAAAAACGTTCAAGTTGTTGTTCCCTGAGACGTCGGTCAAGTCATACCGCTAAAGCCATAACCTGGTCTAGGGAGTCAGAAGAGGGATAGCTAACTAGCAGGTCTTTCAGGGCGTCCGACAGACCGAACCTAAACTGGCATCTTAAGGCAGGGTCATTCCACCGAGAAGCTACGCACCACTTCCTAAAGTCAGAGCAATACTCCTCAACAGGTCTCTTACCCTGACGTAAGGTCACCAGCTGACTCTCGGCAAAGGCAGTCCTGTCAGTCTCATCAGCAGCACGGGGTTGACGGCCTTGGGCAGGACAAACAGGGAGATGAGCTCAGAGTGAAAGGCTCCCACTTGAAGCCTCAGCGGCTTGGTCACAGACAATATTGGGTCAGGCAGCGGCAGTCCATCTACCAAGGCAATGATCAACGGCTTCTCCAGAAGGACAGTGGGCAAGTGAAGAAGATCCACAAGGTCTTGGCGTATGAAATTGCTGTAGAGCCAGAGTCCAGTTAGGCAGAAACCGGATGGGGCCTCTCGCCAGCGACAATGGTCACAGGGATGAACAGCTTGGAGGAGAGTTCTCTATCAAATGCTGTGTCGCCCAGGGTTTTCTCTCCAACCAATCCTAGGCGATGGAGTTTTTGGACTTCTGGGGACACAGACGCACGACATGGCCAGCGAGGCCGCAATATAGACAGAGTCCAGAAGTGCGTCTGCGCTGTTTCTCCTGAACAGACAGTTTAAGCCGATCCACTTGCATTGGGACCTCAGGTGGAGTAGTAGATGAAGGCAAGAGGGGTTGCTGGAAGTTGGGCACCATTCTAGGAAGCCTTCTCTCTTGGGATCTTTCTCTGAATCTCATGTCCACTCGGGTGGCAAGTAGAATCGGGTCGTCCAAGGTAGATGGTAGATCCCAAGCAGCAAGTTCGTCATTGATTTTGGATGATAGGCCATGAAAGAAGGAGGCTACCAACGCCTCGTTGTTCAAGGACAGCTCTCCTGCCAGGGTCCGGAACTGGATGGTGTACTCGCCTACAGAGGCGTCCTCCTGGCGAATGTTCAGCATAGCAGTAGCTGCCGACTAGACTCGTCCAGGCTCCTCGAACACAGTGCGGAATAACCGCACGAACCCCTGGAAGTCTCGGGTCCCTCTCGTTCCCAGATTCGGTTCACCCACGCCAGGGCCTTACCAGCAAGTAACGAGATAATGAAGGTGATCCTGGCTTCGTCTGAAGGAAATGCTCTGGCGTGCAGGGTGAAGTGGATATGACACTGGTTAAGAAATCCCCTGCACGTGTTTGCTTCTCCATGGAAACGAGGTGGCAGTGGCAGCGAGAACCGAGTATCAGAACCGAAGCTGCCAGGAGGTGTAGCAGGAGGATCAGTCGGAGAGGCTGGAACAGGAGCAGAGAAGGAAGCAGGTAGTGCCCCTAGCTGCTGTGCCATGGAGTATACTGCCACAAGAAGTTGATCCTGTCGTGCTCGCAGGTCCTGCAGGTCCGCCTGCATGGCTTGGGAGGGTCCATGGCAATGCTGACAGTAGCGGTGGATTCAGGCGGAGATGAGGCTCCAACAGTAGACAGACACCCAGCGGGGTGTGACACAATAGATGCAGCGGAAGACACAACACGACTCCAACTCTTGACGACACAGAGGCACGGTAGCACAGGATACAGGGTACAGATAGCAGGAACGGGTAGCACTGGGAACTGGAAAATGCTAGGAGACCATTTGCAATGATAAACTTTAGGTAACACAACAACGCTCAGGCAATGTCAAGAGGGCAGAGCCCCTTTTATAGTCCAGCAGCATTCTGGGCTAATTGCAGATTTTCTGCAACTCTGCGCGCACTGCCCTTTAAGGCTGTGCACGTGCAGGCGCGCGCGCCCTGCGGGAGACAGTGTCCGGACCAGGAAGTGAGTGCCGGCGTCTCCCAGGAGGGAGATGCCGCAGAGAACTCACACGTCCATGGCCGCGGCTGTCAGAGGGTTAGTCAGGACGATGGTCCGCGGCCATAGACGTTACACAGTTTTTGACACTATGGTCTTATAATAGGACTGAAGGTCGGGAACCTGCATCTCCCCTCCACTAAAGTGATGAAACATAACCTTACTTGAAATTCTTGCTTTCTGTTTCTGCCATAAAAGATTAGTAAGCATGGTCTGAAGACTTTCAATAACTTTCCCTGCAAGATATAAAGGTAGGCAAGGAAAGACCAAACATACTGTTAAGGATCTGCCAGGCACAGCTTCTGTGTCTACGCCCATAGATAATCAGCCTGCACCTGCTTCTATGTCTGTGAGACTGACTCCATCTTCCACCACTCAGGATGGCAGGCTTAGGAGTGGGAGAGCCTATCACAGCCTGGCCAGACGGAGCTAGCTCCCGCCCTCTGTCTATTTATTCCTGCCTTTCCAGTTCCTCCTTGCTTGTGATTCTTCTCGTTTGGTTTCCTGGCCCTGCTGCAGCTTCTTGAACTATTTGACCCTGCTTCATATTGACCCTGGCTTACTGACTACTCTCCTGCTTTGCGTTTGGTACCTCGTACACTCCTGGTTTGACTCGGCTCGTTCACCACTCTTGTTGCTCACGGTGTTGCCCCTTTTCCCTTGCTTCTGTGTACCCTTGTCTGTTTGTCTGTCGTGCACTTATTGAGCGTAGGGACCGTCGCCCAGTTGTACCCCGTCGCCTAGGGCGGGTCGTTGCAAGTAGGCAGGGACTGAGTGGCGGGTAGATTAGGGCTCACTTGTCTGTTTCCTTACCCCCATCGTTACATAATCACAAGCCCATATACCTAGTCTACCCTGGTCCCTCACACTACTATGGACCCCCTTGAGACCCTGGCTCAGCAAATGCAGGGTCTCTCCCTACAGGTCCAGGCCCTGGCTCAGAGGGTCAACCAGCCTGATGCTACCATGGTAGTGCCCCTCACCTCACCTCTTGAACCCCACCTCAAGTTGCCTGACCGGTTCTCAGGGGACAGGAAGACTTTTCTCTCCTTTCGGGAGAGTTGTAGGCTCTATTTTCGCTTAAAGCCCCACTCCTGAGAGCCAGCGGGTGGGTATAATTATGTCCCGGCTCCAGGACGGGCCCCAAGAATGGACCTTCTCCTTGGATCCTGACGCCCCTGAACTTTCCTCCGTTGATCTTTTCTTTTCTGCTCTCGGACTCATTTATGACGAGACTGACAAGACTGCCTTTGCCGAGAGTCAGCTGGTGACCTTACGTCAGGGTAAGAGACCTGTAGAGGAGTATTGTTCTGACTTTAGGAAGTGGTGTGTAGCTTCTCGGTGGAATGACCCTGCCTTGAGGTGCCAGTTTAGATTGGGTCTGTCGAACGCCCTGAAAGACCTGCTAGTTAGCTATCCCTCTGCTGACTTCCTAGATCAGGTTATGGCTTTAGCGGTACGACTTGACCGACGTCTCAGGGAACGACGACTTGAACGTTTTTGTGCCTTCTCCTCTGACTCCCCCATGATGGCTCCCGAGGTTCCGTTGCTTCATTCTTCCACGGAAAACTCGGTTGAACCTACGAAACTCGGGGCCTCCGTGTCCCCCCAACAACGTAGAGAGTTCCGCAGGAAGAATGGTCTCTGCTTCTACTGTGGGGATGACAAGCATCAAGTGAACAACTGTCCTGGGCATAAGAATAAGCAGCTGGAAGAACTTCCGCGCCTAAGTGATCATCGGGGAGGTCACTTGGGCGCACAGGTATTTCCCGTAAAGATGTGACCTAATAAAATCTTGCTTCCCTTTCAGGTCTCTTTTGGTGGTAGGTCTGCTACCGGCAGTGCCTTCGTGGATTCAGGGTCTTCTGCTAATATTATGTCTGTGGAATTTGCTATGTCTCTAGCTATGCCATTGATTGATTTGCCTAAACCTGTCCCGGTAGTGGGTATCGACTCCACTCCTCTTGCTAATGGTTATTTTACACATCATACCCCTGTTTTTGAACTCCTTGTTGGCTCCATGCATTTGGAGCAGTGCTCTGTACTGGTGATGCAGGGATTATCGTCTGATCTGGTATTAGGTCTTCCCTGGTTGCAGTTGCATAATCCCACGTTTGATTGGAATACTGGGGATCTCACCAAATGGGGTAGTGAATGTCTGATGTCATGTCTTTCTGTTAACTCTATTTCTCCCCGGGAGGAGGTAAACATGCTTCCTGAGTTTGTTCAGGACTTCGCCGATGTGTTTTCTAAGGAGGCCTCCGAGGTGTTGCCCCCCCATAGAGATTACGATTGCGCCATCGATTTGGTGCCTGGTGCCAAGCTTCCTAAGGGTAGGATATTTAATCTTTCATGTCCTGAACGTGAAGCTATGAGGGTGTATATCCAAGAATGCCTGGCCAAGGGTTTCATTCGCCCCTCGACTTCTCCGGTAGGTGCTGGCTTCTTCTTTGTAGGGAAGAAGGATGGTGGTCTTAGGCCGTGCATCGACTACCGGAACTTGAATAAGGTCACTGTAAGGAACCACTACCCCCTTCCTTTGATTCCTGATCTCTTCAATCAGGTTCAGGGGGCCCAATGTTTCTCTAAGTTTGATCTACGGGGGGCTTATAACCTTATCCACATCAAAGAGGGGGATGAGTGGAAGACTGCGTTTAACACGCCCGAAGGTCATTTTGAATACCTCGTCATGCCCTTTGGGTTGTGTAATGCTCCCGCGGTCTTCCAGAATTTCATAAATGAGATTTTAAGAGACTATACAGAAGATATGTGGAAGAGATCCTCCAGCTCACCTGACACTTGACGTGTGTGTCGTAGTCATCACACGGGCTCTCGTGTCGGCGCACGATGGTTACAGGCAGGCAAAGGCAAAGGGTTGAGTCCAGCGATGGAGAGGATAAAATGGAAACTTATTCCAAGTTTACTAGGTATCGATATTAAAAAGGTCCAATAAGTTGGAGTCCTAGTGTGCAGACAGGAGTATAAAACGGTCCAGTCGTGGAGCCTACGCGTTTCAGACGTTGTGCACGTCCTTAATCATGGCTGTGTGACACCTTTTTGGACCTTTTTAATATCGATACCTAGTAAACTTGGAATAAGTTTCCATTTTATCCTCTCCATCGCTGGACTCAACCCTTTGCCTTTGCCTGCATTTTAAGAGACTACCTGGGGATATTTCTTGTAGTGTACCTTGATGACATACTTGTGTTTTCCAAGGACTGGTCCACCCACATTGAGCATGTCAGGAAGGTGCTCCATGCCCTTCGGGAAAACAAACTGTTTGCTAAGACCGAAAAATGTGTGTTTGGGGTGCAGGAGATACCATTTTTGGGTCAAATCCTCACTCCTCATGAATTTCGCATGGACCCCGCCAAGGTCCAAGCTGTGGCGCAATGGGTCCAACCTGCCTCCCTGAAGGCGTTACAGTGCTTCCTGGGATTCGCCTATTATTACTGGAGATTTATTGCTAACTTCTCGGTCATCGCTAAGCCTCTTACGGATCTCACTCGCAAGGGTGCTGATCTCCTCCACTGAGGCTGTCCAGGCTTTTGAGGTCCTTAAGAAGTGCTTTATCTCGACCCCAGTGCTTGTTCAGCCCAACCAAATGGAGCCATTCATCGTGGAGGTTGACGCCTCCGAGGTGGGAGTGGGTGCTGTCTTGTCCCAGGGTACCAGGTCCCTCACCCATCTCCGTCCCTGTGCCTACATCTCCAGGAAGTTTTCGCCCACTGAGAGTAACTATGATATTGGCAACCACGAACTCTTAGCCATTAAATGGGCATTTGAAGAGTGGCGCCACTTCCTGGAGGGGGCTAGGCACCAGGTAACGGTCCTTACCGACCACAAGAATCTGGTTTTCTTAGAATCTGCCCGGAGGCTAAACCCGAGACAAGCTCGATGGCCGTTATTTTTTACCAGATTCAACTTTTTCGTCACCTATAGGGCTGGGTCTACAAATATTAAGGCTGACACACTGTCGCGTAGCTTCATGGCCTGCCCTCCTTCGGAGGAGGATCCTGCTTGTGTTTTGCCTCCAGGTATAATCATTTCCTCTATTAATTCTGATTTAGTCTCCGAAATTGCGGCTGATCAAGGTTCAGCTCCCGGGAACCTTCCTGAGAACAAGCTGTTTGTTCCCCTGCAACTCTGGCTAAGGGTACTTAGGGAAAATCATGACTCTGCACTATCTGGCCATTCAGGCATCCTGGGTACCAAGCACCTCATTGCCAGAAACTACTGGTGGCCTGGGTTGCTTAAAGACGTTAAAGCCTACGTCGCCGCTTGTGAGGTTTGTGCTAGGTCCATGACCCCCAGGTCCCGACCAGCGGGCTTACTATGTTCTTTGCCCATTCCCCAGAGACCTTGGACCCATATCTCCATGGATTTTATCACCGATTTGCCTCCATCTCAAGGCAAGTCGGTGGTGTGGGTTGTAGTAGACCGCTTCAGTAAGATGTGCCACTTTGTGCCCATCAAGAAACTACCCAATGCTAAGACGTTAACTACCTTGTTTGTCAAACACATCCTGCGTCTCCATGGGGTTCCTGTCAATATTGTTTCTGACAGAGGGGTACAATTTGTTTCATTGTTTTGGAGAGCCTTCTGTAAAAAATTGGAGATTGATCTGTCCTTCTCCTCGGCTTTCCATCCTGAAACTAATGGCCAAATGGAGAGGACTAATCAGTCTCTAGAACAATATTTAAGGTGTTTTATCTCTGACTGTCAACATGATTGGGTCTCCTTCATTCCCCTCGCCGAATTTTCCCTTAATAACCGGGTCAGTAACTCGTCAGGGGTCTTCCCCTTTTTCTGTAATTTTGGGTTTAATCCACGGTTCTCCTCCGTTTCACCTGGTAGTTCCAACAATCCCGAGGTAGATGTCGTTCATCAGGAACTGTGCACAGTCTGGGCCCAGGTTCAGAAGAACCTAGAGGCGTCCCAGAGCATACAAAAGACTCAGGCAGATAGAAGGCGTTCTGCTAACCCCTTGTTTGTGGTCGGGGATCTGGTGTGGCTATCTTCTAAAAATTTGCGCCTTAAAGTCCCGTCCAAGAAGTTTGCTCCCCGGTTTATAGGGCCGTACAAGGTCATTGAAGTCCTTAACCCTGTCTCCTTCCGACTGGAGTTGCCCCCGTCTTTTCGAGTGCACAACGTCTTTCATTCCTCCCTCCTTAAACGCTGCTCCCCGTCCTTGGCTCCCTCGAGGAAACCTCCGGTGCCTGTTCTCACCCCTGAGGGGGTAGAATTCGAGGTGGCCAAGATTGTGGACAGCAGGATGGTCCAAGGCTCCCTCCAGTACCTGGTCCATTGGAGAGGATACGGGCCTGAGGAGAGGACTTGGGTACCCGCCCGGGATGTTCATGCTGGGGTATTGCTCAGGAGGTTCCACCTTCGTTTCCCCAATAAACCAGGTCCACCTAGAAAGGGTCCGGTGGCCCCTCATAAAAGGGGGGGGGGTACTGTAAAGGATTTGCCAGACACAGGTTCTGTGTCGACGCCCGTGGGCAATCAGTCTGCACCTGCTCCTATGTCTGTGAGACTGACTCCATCTTCCACCACTCAGGATGGCAGGCTTAGGAGTGGGAGAGCCTATCACAGCCTGGCCAGACGGAGCTAGTTTCCACCCACTGTCTATTTATACCTGCCTTTCCTGTTCCTCCTTTGCCTGTGATTCTTCTATGCTTGTTTCCTGGCTTGCTGTTGCTGCTTGTACTACTGATCCTCTGCTTGTTATTGACCTTGGCTTTCTGACCACTCTCCTGCTCAGCGTTTTGTACCTCGCTCTCTCCTGGTTTGACTCGGCTCGTTCACTACTCTTGTTGCTCACGGTGTCTTCGTGGGCAGCTGCCCCGTTTCCCTGCTTCTGTGTACCCCTGTCTGTTTTGTCTGTCTTGCACTTACTGAGCGTAGGGACCGTCGCCCAGTTGTACCCCGTCGCTTAGGACGGGTCGTTGCAAGTAGGCAGGGACTGAGTGCGGGTAGATTAGGGCTCACCTGTCTGTCTCCCTACCCTCTCATTACAGATCCTAGCTCGTTTTCTATTGTTTTCACATTTCTTCTTTTTTTGTGTCTGTTTTTTGCAACAGACAATAGCCAACATGTATTGCCACAAATGTATTTTTCTATACATAAAGTTCAGTAAACATTTTTTAGAGCTGGTTCTTTAAGTAAGAAAATGACAAAACAATTTCAGCATGTAAAACATGTTTTTTTCTGTGATTTTTGTTGCGATAATGGCTCAGTTCTGAATTGCGCCACAAGTGCCCCACTTATATTACTATGTGTTAACCATGGCTCAAGCAGTTGTTTGTCCACCTGAATAAACCAAATTGGTCTTGTTTTTTTTTTTTTTGTTAACATTTTCCTGCAATAACTATTTCCTAAAAGAGCTGCCTAAACATCAGTGCAAATAACCTTCATTTATTTTCTATGGTAATTCTAAAATTACCATTTACAAGTGTCTGCAAATTTCCTCTGCTTCTGTTGACCTTTTCCAATTACCAAGTTATCTAAAACTTCTTAAAAATAAATTTATCTAAATTGGTTTGAGTGTCTACATTATATCTGACCTATTTTTATTAGTAGCCTTGGAATCCATTAGCAAGAATGATTGTAGAAATATTACTGCCTGTTATGCAATTAACTGTCACCCTGTTGAACCTGATGAAGCGTTACTGAATATGTCCTAAGAAAACAGCGTGCATAGTTTTGCTATTTCTTGCTCTTTCCACAGGGAAATCTTGTGTTCTGGCATATGGCCATAAATTTGGCCATGGAGAAAAACTTGTTTGAGGTGGGTCATAGTTCAAATATTGATTCTGATTGTCATATCAGAGATGAGAAGAATTTTTTTTATTTCTAATCTGAGGCAATTGACTACTACCTTATAGGGTTGCCCTTCTTCAGGATAAACACTGTAGAATAATATATTGAACTTGATGTATTTTTCAACCTTAATATGTCACTATGTTATCATTAATGAGGTGTTTTCATTTTAAGAAGTGATGTTATATTGCAAACTGCATGATCAGTAGAGGTCTGGCCTCTAGGACCCTCATTGATCCAAAGAATGATGGTACAGAAGCACCTTCTGCACAGTGGGCATCTAGTCTACCCGCTGTGCACAAAACTTCAACACATCTCCATTCTAGTGAATAGTGCTATGTTGCAGTTCTCTGCATAATGGGGGGACTAGAGTTCCATTATGCTGGAAAAATTTATAAAAAAACCACAACTGCTACATCACACTACCTGCGCCGGACTCCTGAAGAGGCCTCAGCCGCTCGGCTAATTGTGGATTGGCCAGGCTTAAATGCTGTGCTGTGTGGCTGCGCAAAGGAACCTAGAGAGAAAGCGAGAAAATACCACGGTGCCACATGGTGCAGATCACAAGCGAAAAAATTAGCAAACGAACAATGATGAATCAAATGTTCACCTTTGGTCGTTGTGCAAGTAGTAGGCACAACTCTACTGTAGGCAGGTAATAATATTAATGGGTGATGTAGCTGCAGCTAGATCCAAACCGGTGGTCAACAGACAACCGCTCAAAGAGACATGGAGGGAGAAAAATTGCGGACCACAGTACAGCGCTGCTAACATCAACTTAAAGTCCAGACAAAGAGGTGATAAATGGGATTTATTGGGTTTAAAACAATAAAGGCAGTTTGAGGCTACGCGTTTCGACGCTGGAATAGCGTCTTCGTCAGGCCAAGCCATTTGATGTTAGCAGCGCTGTACTTTGGTCCGCAATTTTTCTCCCTCCATGTGGCTGCACAAAGGGGGCTCTAAGAGGAGCACTATTACTGTTTGGGGCCTAAAGATCGCCTGTGTAGAACTGATATCTGAGCACTATATGGTCAATGCTTGGTGGTATTGGTCATATTGTTGCTTGTATAGTTGTAGCGTACTGACTAAAAAAAACTGAGTATACGTCTGTCCCTGACTATGTGTGTTCCACTTTTATTTTTCTTGTGTTGATTGTGTCGTTTACATATTTAAACAAGTGGCGAGGGGCATGAACAAGCAAAGCAAATCTTTCCAGTCCGGCCCTGACAGGGTCTAGTAATCACCACTGTTTAATTAGTAACGGCATGTCCTAGCAATATGCCATAACATCTAATAGTGCGAAAACCCCTTTAAATTTACTAGGGAGTTCTGTATTTCATAAGAATATAAAATTGCATTTTAATTTATTATGTTTTTAATGAAGAAATACCAATAAAAAAAACATTAAACACAACAACAAAAGCCTTATTCACATGTCTGTATTTTTTTTGTAAGAAAATAAATTGATTGCATTCAGGCAGGAACTATTTATTAAAGCTTTTAGTTCCTTATACATTTATTGGGTCTGTATTTTTGCTGTTGGTCTTGTGCAGTTTATTCTTCTGTCAGGAAATACATAGTTTTACAGTGCCCAGATTTAATCTCCCCATCTGATAGAAAAGTTCTTAGTTGTCACATGCACATATTTACTCTCATAGACTGTAACTGTATCAATTTTTTACATTTTTTTTTTCAAAGAAATTTAAGGAAGTATTTTACCAGAATTGATAATTAATTAAATGTATAGAAAATGTAAAATGAAACAGTTATTGTATATTCTTCCAACACTGCTGACTCATGATTTTCCTGTCACTTATAAACAGCTACTATTGCATACATTTGCTTTCATATCATGCTACATGATATGTGGCAGATTACACTCCTCAACATTGAAATGGCAACACCAAGAAGGAAAAGTTTTGCAATTGTGGAAATCACAGGATTGATAGACATGTTATTCATATGCAAATGATAAAAAAAAATGGAAACAAAATATTCCTGTTGAAAAACGACTTCTGGGACACTTTGGAGAAATGGCCATACCATCGGTTCCATGACCAAATCAATGTAATGTCGAGCTGTCAGTGTACCCGAAATTGAGACTAGAGGGGTTCGGCTGCCATAGATTATGCCACCCCACACGGTAATCCCGGGAGTAGGACCAGTGTGATGTTCCCTTGTGAAGGTTTCTACATGGCGTTGCCCACGTGGTCTCCAGTCCAATCTTCGGCTATCATTGTGCCCGAGATAAAAGCAGAAGTCATAGCTGAAGATGTTAGACCTCCATTCCAATCTTTATTGCCGTCTAGCTGTGCGCCATGATAGCCTTTAAGAGCGGGGGGGGGGGGGGTGTGGTCAATAAAACACATGTAGCTGGACATCTGGTTCGTAGCCTAATGTCATGCAAATACCTTATGATAGTTTGTGTTGACACTAGTTGCCGCCCTAGGATTGGGATGTGACGTCCAATTTCTCAGAATGGAACACTACGTGCTAGGGCTGGGTGATTTTGCTAAAAAATAAAATCTAGGTTTTTCTCAACTATACGGGCGATTTTCGATTTGAATCTCGATTTTCTTATTTTTTCAGTTTATTTAAAATTAATACCAAGAGATGAGTTAATAAATTATTTTCTTTATATAAATAACTTTTCAACATATATTGCTATAATAATTATTTGTAACTTCACAACTTTTAACCCCTGTAAATACTTTTTTTTTCTATCAGAAATACAATTGAAAAAATGTCTATCTAATTGATTATAACTTCTTTGTTCCCCGGAAGGGAACAGGTTAACAGAATCTACAGTATAATTAATGATGCACTAACATCCCCCTCTGCCTGTCACCACCTCAGCCGGTCTACAACATTACAGATGAGAGCAGTGTAAATTACAGCAGGGCCGGGCAGATAGCGCTGAGCAGGCACTTTGGGGAGAGATTACATTATAGTGTCTGAAGTCTGAGCAGGACCCTTTGCAGTACTGGCCCCACCATAGGGTTTTAAAGAAATGATTCACACGACCGTGATTGGGTGTTGAAAAACGGTCTTGTGTGTCAGCCGGTTTTTCCGGCCCAACCACTGTACATGTCAACGGGACTCCTGGCATCAAAGAAATTTAGGCTACAGTCTCACAACAGTGAAAAAAAATGGCCATTAATAACTGATCAATTGTCAGTTTTTTATGTCCATTTTGCATCAGTAGCTCCAAATCGATTTTCTTTGTCAGTGTTTTTTTTTGTCCCAATCCCCTGAAAACACCACAGTGCCCATGTAGATGGTGCCGCAATGTCCCTGTAGATAGCGCCACAGTGCCCACATAGTGCCACAGTGCGCACATATAGTGACTTAGTGCCCACTTATAGTGCCACAGTGCCAACATATAGTGCCACAGTGCCCACATATAGTGACACAGTGCCCACATATAGTGCCACACTGCCCACATATAGTGACACAGTGCCCACATATAGTGACATAGTGCCCACATATAGTGACATAGTGTCACCCCCTTAGCCCCGTGTACCCCTGAGGACGCTACTCTGTAGCGAAACATGTCGGGGGGGCTGTTAGGATTTTAATACCTACCACTGACCATACCTACTGTTTATTATTAGCTAGTCTAGCAATTTAACTGGCTAGGGAACTGAACACTATTCCCAAGTCTTGTACCACTAATGCCTGTGATCATACAGGTAACTCACATTCCAGTACGGTCTCTAGGTAGTGAAATTTTTAACTTTAAATTTATGTGGTCTGTCTGGCTATACGTAGCCCATTAAAATTTACATTTTTTATTTTTATTTTTTCATCCTACTAATTGGTAGTTGGGAAATTGGGCTTGGCTGCTTGCAGGCAGCCTTTCTTTGTATGATTGTTAATGTGCCCGCCAACTATCAGGGGTCTTGTTCATTCTCTGTGTTACCCCCATATAGTACACACACCCTTGCAGATAGCACCCCCACCCCTCCTTTCAGATCGTACCCCCGCCCCCATTGTAGATCGAAGCACCACCCCCACCCTCCCTTGTGGATCGCAGCAACACCCCCACCTTCCTTGTAGATCACAGCATCACCCCCTCCCTTGTAGATCACACCCCCACACGTAGATCACCCCCCCTTGTAGATCGCAGCACCCACCGTTCCTTGTAAATAGCGCCACTGTAGCTGCCACTAGGAGCTGAATCCCCCAGCCAGAGGTTGCCGACGCTCTGACCAGGTATTCAGCTCCTAGAGGGAGCTACAGTGGCACTATCTACAAAAGGAGGGGAAGGGTGATGCTGCGATCTGCAATGGGGTGACATCTACAGCGGCGTGGTGGCGCTTTCTACAAGGGGGGGTGGTATCTACAGGGCTGTGTGGCTATATACTAGGAGTCCCTGCTTCTCCATGGAAATGCTGTTTCGTACTGTATCCTTTTGTTCAGTACAGACCAGCAGTTCCATAGGGAAGCAGGGACAGAATGGGGTGCAGCTTGTCAGATGGGGCAGACCAGGCAGGTGACGAGGAGGAGCAGGGCGGAGCTTCCTCCTGCAGCACGGCGCAACGGCCCCACTAAAAAATTGATTCAACGATTCTGCTAAAAAACAGAATCGTCAGAGACCTTGATGGCGAATCAATCAAATTAACTTGATTACTCTCCCAGCCCTACTAGGCACCATTATTCAATCAGACGATCCATCCATGCAGAGGTTCGCCTCCGCATACCTCTTGCTGTCATTCTCGTTTGTTGTTGTTCTCCCAACCTCCGGGACACACATTGTTGGACAGTGCTGACATCTCGGCCTAGGTGCGTAGCGATCTGCCAGAGTGATAAACCAACGTCTCTCAGTTTCAGGATTCTGTCCATCTCAGTTTGCGACAAGTGGCGATAACTGGCATGTTGACGAACAGGCATCGCACAATCATTCCACACCATTTGTGTCAATTTTTGAGGATTCGTGTGGCTACACCTGCTACCTCCTTGATTTGCATAACCTTACTCACACCATTTTTATGTATAGTTTTTCATATTTTTCTGTAAAGACTATGAAAATCTAAAAATAGTGCATGTCTTCATAAATATGGCACATATGGATTTCTTTAGAACGTAAAGTAAACATTTTTCGGTACATGTTGTGTAATAAATGTGTCCCTATATCTTTCAATTGTTGCTCAAAGCACAATTTATATTGTCTGCGGGTGAACCTAGGAGTGAAGAGGGTTACAGGCATGGGGAGAGGTGAGTATCTGCACGTCTGGTCTAAGTTCTGTATTACTTTAGAGGGTCTGGAGTCTATTTATTTAGTGGTTCGGGTCTATAAATATTTAGAGGGTCTGGTCTGGGGTCTGTGTTTATTTAGTGTGGGGGGGGGGGGGTCTGGGGATCTATATTTATTTAGGGAGTCTGGTCTGGAGTCTATATTTATTTAGGGGGTTGGTGTCTGTTTTTGTTTTGAGGTGTCTGTTGTCTATATTTATTTAGGGAGTCTGTTCTGGGGTCTGTATTTATTTAGTGGTCTGGGTCTATAAATATTTAGAGGGTCTGGTCTGGGGTCTGTGTTTATTTAGTGTGGGGGGGGGGGGTCTGGGGATCTATATTTATTTAGGTAGTCTGGTCTGGAGTCTATATTTATTTAGGGGGTTGGTGTCTGTTTTTGTTTTGAGGTGTCTGTTGTCTATATTTAGTTAGGGAGTCTGTTCTGGGGTCCGTATTTATTTAGTGGTCTGGGTCTATAAATATTTAGAGGGTCTAGTCTGGGGTCTGTGTTTATTTAGTGGGGGGTCTGGGGATCTATATTTATTTAGGGAGTCTGTTCTGGAGTCTATATTTATTTACGGTGTTGGGGTCTGTTATTTTTTTAAGTCTGGTCTGGGATCTTTATCTAGGAGGTCTGCTTTCTGTATTTATTTAGTGGGTCTACTCTGGGGTCTATATTTATTTAGCAAGTCTAGTAAGCATTTAGTAAGGGTTTCTGGTCTGGGATCTGGATTTATTCAAGGAGTCTGGTTTGAAGTCTATGTTTATTTCGTGGTCTGGTCTGGGGTCTATATTTATTTACGTGGTCTGGAGTCTGCATTTAGGGGTCTGGTCTGGTGTCTACATATATTTAGTGTGTCTGGTCTGGAGTCTGTATTTATTTTGAGGGGGTTTAGTCTGGGGTCTGTATTTATTTAGGGGGGTCTGGTCTGGGGTCTGTACTTAGGGGGTCTGGGAAATATATTTATTAGGGGGATTTAGACCAGGCGCTATATCTATTTAGGTGGTCTGGTCTGGGATGTTCTGTCATATCTCTTAACCTACGGTCCACCACCTTTTCAGCTACGGCCTCCAGTCTCTCCCTGCTTCTCCGCAGAAGAACAAAACTGCTTTCACTGGTGACCCTGTCCTGGCCAGTTACTGCTCAGACCTTCCACAATCTGATCCAGCACTACACGCAATTAGCCCTTACTTTCCTAAATGACGCACAACCTTCCCCTTATATGGACTTACACTGTCCTACCTGATTGCATGTTGGCGCAGAGCATCAGCGTCACTACGCTCCGTCCTTAACCAGCACCAGGCTCCTTCTGGGCTAGTACAAAAAAGAAAACATATGGTCCGCTCACCATGCACTCAGCATTCCTGGAAACCACGCTTTTAATCTTGTCGGTGTTCGGATCTAAAACTCTGCATCGGCAGCAAGTAAAGGAGTTAAATATAGAAAGGATAATGTCCGGCACACCATCCATGATATAAAATAAATATATTTTATTTCATGAGGTTAAAATCAGTAATACCTTCCTAGGACGGACGCTTACACATTTAGAACTGGATGATCTATGTCATATCTTTATTGGCATATCCAGTTCTCTGTACTACCCCGACGATGGTGGCCTGTCATTCAAGCAACCTGCAAGACATAAACGATGCGCTATCATTACCTAGTCTAGTCAAGGTTCTAGGGCTTTCAAGAAAAGTAAAGAGACAAGGTAAGACAACTATAGCTACAGTATATACTGACTGGAAGGCATTCTGACAATAGCATTGCATTAGAAAAACAGTTATTATGGTGTCCCCTAATATAATAGTTAAAGTTGCTGCGACCTGTAGCCGGATTTTAAAGTCAATCACAGGCTATAATCTAATTGGAATTTTGGCTAACACTTTTTATCCAAAAGCCCAGTAAAGTCACTATAGGCCAAGAGATACAAATCAGCCTCAACAATATGTTGGCGACCTATAAACAATAGACTTCATTTAAATAGATCTTTGATCCTCCTCTGGCAAAAACTAATTATCCCGTGCATGACTTTAGTGATAGATTAAATGGTCAAGAAAACCGAAATTGTAAGATTCTTTGAAGATGATATATTTTTGGTATTCTTCTTCTATATGGAAGAATCACAGCAGTTTGCAGAATATAGTCTTGTCCTTGTTTTCTTTATTAATAGTTTTGCATTAGAAGCTTGCAGTGGAATAATAACCCAAGATTTTTTTTTTCATGTAATCTCTTGTTACAAATTTTCAATGCTTTCCTCCCTGCTATGTACTTGTCACAACATGGAGCCAAGGTTAGTAAACCTGCTTTTATTCTTACAATAATAAATCTGCTTTAAGACGTGTCTTCTAGAATTATGGTACTTCAATGGGAAAATACATAGTAAATAAATAACTCTTTTAGGCAAGGCAGCAAAGAAAGTCATTTTATACTTCCGTGGAGTGTCAGAGAAGCAGAAGAAATTATATTTACTCTTTAAAAGTCACTCAGAACGATCCTTCATGTCATTTCTCTATACTGGGTTTCAAAGGCACCAGATGATGTATAGTTACTACTCACTATTAGGGCTTATTCAGACGAACGTAAACTACGCGCGTGCAACGCGCGTGATTTTCACGTGCGTTGCCCGTAGCTATATTAGTCAATGGGGCCGTGCAGACATGGCAGCGTTTTTTGCGCAGCGTTGCTCCGTTGCAAAAAACTCACGACATGTCCGTTGATTCAGCGTTTTCAACGCATCACGCACCCATTGAAGTCAATGGGTGCGTGAAAACCACGTATGTCGCACGGAAGCACTTCCGTGCGAACTGCGTGTTTTCGCAACAGCTGTCAAAAGGATGAATGTAAACAGAAAAGCACCACGTGCTTTTCTGTTTCCGAACATCCAAACGGAGTGTCTTTGCGATTAGCGAACCCCGACAACCGAAGCTAACTTCACCGGGTTCGGCCAAACTCGTTTTGGCCGAACCCGGCAAAAAAATTTCCGGTCCGCGACGTCGGGAGACATTCACTGTGCATGGTGCTGAAAGAGTTAAACTGTTTCAGCACCATGGACAGTGACTTGCGATCCCAAAATACATGAACCTGTAAAAAAAACGAAGTTCTAACTTACCGATTACTCCTGTCTCCTTCCTGCAGTCCGACCTCCCGGGATGACACCAAGGACGCGTCACCAAGGCAACGGCCGGGAAGTTCTCGGTAAGTAGGAACTTTATCTTTTTTTTAACAGGTTTTTCGCTGTTGTGTTCGGCATTCACTGTAGAGGGTGCTGAAAGATTTAGCTCTTTCAGCACCTTGGACAGTGACGGGCGTCGACAAGCCTCATCTCTATGATGCCGGCTGCGCGAAAATCACGCAGCCGCGCATCAGACACGGATGACACACGCAGCTGTCAAATGGTTTTTGCGCGCGCAAAACGCTGCGTTGTTTGCGCGCGCAAAAACGCAACGCTCGTGTGAATCCAGCCTTACAGTATTTGTGGTCACTATCTGGAAATTAAAATCACAAAAGCTGTCTTTAAAAAGTTATATTACCTATAAAAAGACAAGATGAGCAAATGGACAACTGCAACATGCAGTACAGCAGAGATTGTAGAGTATAGTTTAAATCCAAACCGGAAACTCTTGGATTGTTACCATTTACAATCTAATTTACCCAAAGCATTTTTTATTATTTGAAATAAAACAGGAAGATTTCAAGGTTTGTAATGTGGAACACTGCTATGGGTAACAGTCAAGTCAGCTTTGTGTTATTCAAAGAACTTTTAGGGTATGTGCACACACACTAATTACGTCCGTAATTGACGGACGTATTTCGGCTGCAAGTCCCGGACCGAACACAGTGCAAGGAGCCGGGCTCCTAGCATCATACTTATGTACGATGCTAGAAGTCCCTGCCTCGCTGCAGGACAACTGTCTCGTACTGTAAACATGATTACACTACTGGACAGTTGTCCTGCAGCAAGGCAGGGACTCCTAGCGTCGTACATAAGTATGATGCTAGGAGCCCGGCTCCTTGCACTGTGTTCGGTCCGGGACTTGCGGCCGAAATACGTCCGTCAATTACGGACGTAATTAGTATGTGTGCACATACCCTTAGAACCACATTTCCATTTTCTGATTGGATTATTAGATTAGGGGGTGTATTTTAGTGTAGGGTGTGGGGGAGAATTCCCACCCATGACCTGTTAGTGACATTTAATACACCTGTTCAGCTTTATTCTGATGCATACGCCTTTTCATGGCGCTGCATCAGAATTAAACAGCCCAGCCGGGAGCAGTAAAAGGTCCCTGCTCTCACCTACTGAAGGTAGCTGAGGGCTTGGAGTAGAGCTGCTCGATCGTGTGGATCAAAATCCGCTCGTTTAACCCATTAATAGCAAGCACCGCATCTAAGTGGTTTTGGAGGGAGGGAGGGGACTCCCTCTCTCACCCCATCAGCACACCCACAATACGATCGCAAGCTGACGATTGCTTCTATGGCAGCCGGGGACCTAACAAATTCCCCCAGGTCTGCCTTTAGTGAATCCCTGTTAGGCCATGCCAGAGGCATGGCCTAACAGATGACTGTCAGTTTTACACTGACAGGCAATAATACACTGCAATACAGAAATATTGCAGTGTGTTATAAAAGCGATCAAATGATCGCATAGTAAAGTCCCCTAGTGGGACTAAAAAAAAGTTACAAAAAAATTACATTTATATATAATATAAATAAATAAATAAATAAAAATCAAGTAAAAAAAATTAAAAACCCACTTTTCCCCTACAAAATGCTTTATTATGAAAAAACAAAAAAATAAAATAAAAAGGTACACATATTTTGTATCGACGCATCCGTAATGACCCCAACTATAAAATTATTATATTATTTAACCCCTACGGTGAATGCCATAAAAAAAACCAAAAGAAAATAAATGCCAGAATTGCTGTTTTCTGTTCCTCGTGCCTTTAAACATTTTTTATAAAAAGTGATCCAAAAGTCGTATGTGTGCCAAATGGTACCATTAAAAACTACAAGTCGTCCCTTAAAAAGAAAAAGGTCATACAGCTATGTCAGCAGGAAAATAAAAAAAGTTATAGCTCTTAAAATGTTGACACAAAAACAAATAATTTTATAAAAAAAGTGTTTTTACTGTGTAAAAGTAATAAAATATAACAAAAATATATAAATTTAGTATTGCTCCAACCGTAACGACCCGCTGAATAAAGTGTTATTATACCACACGGTAAACGGCGTGAATTTAGGACGCAAAAATAATAGCGAAATTGCTGTTTATTTTCTATTCCCCCCAAAAAAGTTAATAAAAGTTAATCAATAAATTATATGTACCCCAAAATGGTGCTATTAAAAAATACAACTTGTCCCACAAAAAAACAAGTCCTTATACATCTACGTAGACAGAAAAATAAAAAAGTTATATCTCTTTGAATGTGACGATGGAAAAACGTAAAATATGCCTTGGTCATTAAACTAGGCTGGTCACTGAGGGGTTAAATGAGACTTTGTTGTTTATTTGGTGTTGCTTATGTATATTTGTATATATGCTATAGTATATATGAACTTGATTACTGCACTGTGCCTTTAAATCCTATTTAGTGTTGTTTTCTCCGACACATACGGGAGTAGATGCCAATGCGGTCTATTTCACTTATGTCTATTTATTGACAGATATGGTGTATATTTATGATATACTTTTTGATAGCTCAGTACTTAAATACAGCATCAGAACCAAGATCAGTACATATATACAGCCCCAGAACCAAGCTAAGTACATATATACAGCACCACAACCAAGCTCAGTACATATATACATCCCCAGAACCAAGCTCATTACATATATACAGCACCAAAACCAATCTCATACCTATATACAGCACCAGAACAAAGCTCAGTACTTAAATACAGCGTCAGAAAAAGCTCAGTACATATATACAACACCAGAACCAAGCTCAGTACATATATACAACAACAGAACAAATACAGCTCAATTTAGTGCAACCCCTGACGTATAGGTTTGTACGGCGTAATACTACGGCTCCCAGCATGGCCCGAACAATAGTAAGGATATGCTGGGAGATGCTGTTTCACAAAAAAAATCATACCACCCATCATCTCGCTGCAGATCATACAGTGTCTACAGTACTGATAAGAGGCAGAATAAACATTTACATTATGTGACTCACCGGTGACATCTCAGATTCTAGTTCTTTTCTTCTCCCTCTGGTCCAGACATCTATGATGTATTTCTCCCGGCCATGACCAATTTCTGCAGTTTTCCGCTCAGATGTCTTCAGCTTCTCACTTTTAAAACATTTCTGCACCTATAAACGAAGTTAAAATTCTCAACACCTCTAAATATAATAAAGTGCCATACACTGCACCTCTAACTATAATAGCACTATACACTCTGTCCCTTATTATAATAGTACCATACACTGTTTCCCACGCACACACACACACACACACACACACACACACACACACCGTGCCCCCTGTAGATAGTGCTCCCATAGCCCCCTGTAGATAGTGACCCTTCATAGAGCCTCTGTAGATAGTGCCCTATGTAGAAGCCCCTGTGGATAGTGTCCCACATACAGCCCTCTGTAGATATTGCCCACATATGGACTCCAGGGCTACAAGGCAATATTGCTAACCACTGAGCCACTGTGCTTCCCTACATATAGCTTCCCCTATAGATAGTTTTCCACGTATAGCCCAACTCCGTACATATTGTCTCACATATAGCTCCCCCTGTATATAGTGTCCCACATATAGCCCACCCCTGTAGACAGTGCCCTACATATAGCCCCCCTGTAGCTAGTGCCCCACAGGTAAACCACCTCTGTATATAGTGTCCCACATCTAGCCTACTCCTATAAAAAGTGCCCTAAAATAGCTCCCCTATTGATAATGCTCTACATATAGCCCACCCCTGTATACTGAAGGTAGCTGAGGGCTTGGAGTAGAGCTGCTCGATCGTGTGGATCAAAATCCGCTCGTTTAACCCATTAATAGCAAGCACCACATTTAAGTGGTTTTGGAGGGAGGGAGGGGACTCCCTCTCTCACCCCATCAGCACACCCACAATACGATCGCAGGCTGACGATTGCTTCTATGGCAGCCGGGGACCTAACAAATTCCCCCAGGTCTGCCTTTAGTGAATCCCTGTTAGGCCATGCCAGAGGCATAGCCTATCAGATGACTGTCAGTTTTACACTGACAGGCAATAATACACTGCAATACAGAAATATTGCAGTGTGTTATAAAAGCGATCAAATGATCGCATAGTAAAGTCCCCTAGTGGGACTAAAAAAAAGTTACAAAAAAATTAAATTTTTATATAATATAAATAAATAAATAAATAAAAATCAGGTAAAAAAAATTAAAAACCCACTTTTCCCCTACAAAATGCTTTATTATGAAAAAACAAAAAAATAAAATAAAAAGGTACACATATTTTGTATCGACGCATCCGTAATGACCCCAACTATAAAATGATTATATTATTTAACCCCTACGGTGAATGCCATTAAAAAAAACAAAAGAAAATAAATGCCAGAATTGCTGTTTTCTGTTCCTCGTGCCTTTAAAATTTTTTGATAAAAAGTGATCCAAAAGTCGTATGTGCGCCAAATGGTACCAATAAAAACTACAAGTCGTCCCTTAAAAAGAAAAAGGTCATACAGCTATGTCAGCAGGAAAATAAAAAAAGTTATAGCTCTTAAAATGTCGACAGAAAAACAAATAATTTGATAAAAAAAGTGTTTTTACTGTGTAAAAGTAATAAAATATAAAGAAAATATATAAATTTTGTATTGCTCCAACCGTAACGACCCGCTGAATAAAGTGTTATTATACCACACGGTAAACTGCGTGAATTTAGGACGCAAAAATAATAGCGAAATTGCTGTTTTTTTTCTATTCCCCCCAAAAAAGTTAATAAAAGTTAATCAATAAATTATATGTACCCCAAAATGGTGCTATTAAAAAATACAACTTGTCCCACAAAAAACAAGTCCTTATACATCTATGTAGACAGAAAAATAAAAAAGTTATAGCTCTTTGAATGTGACGATGGAAAAACGTAAAATATGCCTTGGTCATTAAACTAGGCTGGTCACTGAGGGGTTAAATGAGACTTTGTTGTTTATTTGGTGTTGCTTATGTATATTTGTATATATGCTATAGTATATATGAACTTGATTACTGCACTGTGCCTTTAAATCCTATTTTGTGTTGTTTTCTCCGCCACATACGGGAGTAGATGCCAATGCGGTCTATTTCACTTATGTCTATTTATTGACAGATATGGTGTATATTTATGATATACTTTTTGATAGCTCAGTACTTAAATACAGCATCAGAACCAAGATCAGTACATATATACAGCCCCAGAACCAAGCTAAGTACATATATACAGCACCACAACCAAGCTCAGTACATATATACATCCCCAGAACCAAGCTCATTACATATATACAGCACCAAAACCAATCTCATACCTATATACAGCACCAGAACAAAGCTCAGTACTTAAATACAGCGTCAGAACCAAGCTCAGTACATATATACAACACCAGAACAAAGCTCAGTACATATATACAACAACAGAACAAATACAGCTCAATTTAGTGCAACCCCTGCCGTATAGGTTTGTACGGCGTAATACTACAGCTCCCAGCATGGCCCGAACAATAGTAAGGATATGCTGGGAGATGCTGTTTCACAAAAAAAATCATACCACCCATCATCTCGCTGCAGATCATACAGTGTCTACAGTACTGATAAGAGGCAGAATAAACATTTACATTAAGTGACTCACCGGTGACATCTCAGATTCTAGTTCTTTTCTTCTCCCTCTGGTCCAGACATCCATGATGGATTTCTCCCGGCCATGACCCATTTCTGCAGTTTTCCGCTCAGATGTCTTCAGCTTCTCACTTTTAAAACACTTCTGCACCTATAAACGAAGTTAAAATTCTCAACACCTCTAAATATAAGTGCCATACACTGCACCTCTAACTATAATAGCACTATACACTCTGTCCCTGATTATAATAGTACCATACACTGTTTCCCACACACACACACACACACACACACACACACACACACACACACACACACACACACACACCGTGCCCCCTGTAGATAGTGCTCCCATAGCCCCCTGTAGATAGTGACCCTTCATAGAGCCTCTGTAGATAGTGCCCTATGTAGAAGCCCCTGTGGATAGTGTCCCACATACAGCCCTCTATAGATATTGCCCACATATGGACTCCAGAGCTGCAAGGCAATATTGCTAACCACTGAGCCACTGTGCTTCCCTACATATAGCTTCCCCTATAGATAGTTTTCCACGTATAGCCCAACTCTGTACATATTGTCTCACATATAGCTCCCCCTGTATATAGTGTCCCACATATAGCCCACCCCTGTAGACAGTGCCCTACATATAGCTTCCCTGTAGCTAGTGCCCCACAGGTAAACCACCCCTGTATATAGTGTCCCACATCTAGCCCACTCCTATAAAAAGTGCCCTAAAATAGCTCCCCTATTGATAATGCTCTACATATAGCCCAACCCTGTATATAGTGTCTCACATAAAGCTCCCCCTGTATATAGTGCCCCACATATAGACCCCCCCTGTAGATAGTGGCCCACATCCCCACATATAGACCCCCCCTGTATATAGTGGCCCACATCCCCACATATAGACCCCCCTGTATATAGTGGCCCACATCCCTGCATATAGAACCCCCTGTAGATAGTGCCCCATATATAGACGACCCCCCCTGTAGATAATGCCATTCACAGTTTTATTAGAAAAAAACTAAAATCTTTACATACTCACATGATCCCGTTCCCGCGCCGTCCCATGGCAATGCAGACCTGCTCTCTTCTGAGCAGGTCTGCTGGAGCTGAACGACGCATCATTCAAAGGCGCTGATTGGCAGGGCAGAATGACTTGCCCCGTCAATCAGCGCCTTTCAAGCACGGAAGCGGCACGATGACATAGTATTTGAGGAACGATGCATAGTGTTTGTAGGGTCAGCGTCAATCAGCCAAATTAAAAATGCATGTATTTGTACCTGCGTGCTATAGATGCAGGTACAATTACTGCAAGACGGGGTGGCTGTCGCTAGCATCGGGGCCCCCTGCTATGCTAGCGACGCCTACTGGCATGAAAGGGCCTGTGTCGCCCGGCCCATACATGTTAGAGGCTCGGCGGCGCTGGCTCCGTAGTAGCGGCGCTACCGCTGCAACAGCCATAACGGCTGCTAGCGGCACTACTGGGCATATGGGGGGGGGCATGTCGGCTGGCAGCACGGGCCCCCTCAAGCCGCGGGAATAACGTCTATATGATAAACTCCTTCTACACATGCAAAAGTGACTTTATAATTTAGGTGCTTAAATGCCCATGTAATTTGATTTATGTGGGCGAAACGACGACAGAGTGTCGATTAAGACTAAAGAGTCATAAGTCAGTATACGGAATAGCAAACATGACATTTTTTGGAAGCTGGACATACGGTCCAACAACTTAAATTCACTATCATTGATGGTGTCCCCCCCATTGAAACGGGGTGGCAATAGGGAATTAATACTAAAACAACGAGAGGTTCAATGGATTAATAGACCAAATTCTTTATATCCAAATGGTTTAAATGTAGATTACCCTTTAAATGTATTTAAGAAATAAGTGAGTAATTTCACTATGGAAAGATGCAGGTTTTTTTTTTTTATCTTGATGATTCTGTGGGTCTTCTTCTGCTGTAGCTGCAGATACCGCTTAGGACGGGACATTTCATTTTTATCCTCTTGCCCTGGGTCCTATAATCAGATTGAGTTATATTTATATTGTTATACGTATACGGGTCAATGGGAGCTAACTGTGATATTTTCACTATAATGAGAATGTACGATAAGTGTACCTGTTTTTTTACGTTCTTTTTCTTTCTTTCTAATAGATTGATACGTTGATATTGTGACTGGACTCATATGCTATAATTTTTGTTTTATGTATGTCTTTTTTACTGGAAAAACTATTTTTACTTTAATAATTTTTTTTTGCCATTTTCTACTATGGTTGCTTTGAATCACAGTGTAACAGTTTCAGAATAACATTGTAAAATATATGGAGTTTAATGTAATCTATTTTTGTCCCATTGCTCTTCTATATCGCCTGTGTAGTGTCTATATATACATCCTGCTTGTTGGTCTCTCACCTTATTGGGATCCAGAGTTTGTTATAAATTATTAGGAGCTGTGGTGACAACCAAACATTACATTTAAGGCCACCATTGTGGACCGATGCATAGTATTTGTAGGGTATGACACTCCACAGATAGCATATTTTTGATTCTGGAATAGTCTACTCTTCACCATATATCTCCATATGGATTATAGATTCGCGTGGAGGTGGTGTGGATGCAAGGGTCGGGGTGCTCTTACATTATATATGGGGATGCACCTCGTCCCTAGGGACGCTAAGGCTTGGGTATGAAGCGACCCATATTGTGAAGCTAGTCGCTCTGAAAGTGGTTTAACCACACTCTGCTCCTGTATTTTAGTTAATAGTAATGCTACCTGGATACACAATTAGTTTATGTAGCTGGTGATCCAAATAAGCAGGAAGGATGTGTTGGGTTGTCACGTAGGTTACGACACACTGTCAGTTTGGATTTGGGTTTACAGGTTTATGGTGCGCGTGCGTAACATACTTAGTGTGTATGAGGTTGCTCTTTCATTGTTACACTGTGCTCTCCAATGAAGTCCGATCCCATGCTCGGCTGGGACCAATTAGCAAGCGGTTCAGTGGACATGTGCAGTTTGATATAATAAACGCTGAAGAAAAAAAGTTTTACAACGAGTGCATATGAGTACTTTTGATCTGCATTTGTTTCGATTGGTGAGTGCCAGCTGTATTTGATTTTAATCACGAACCCCACTAATGATTATTTAATATTTACACAGAATTTTTTTTATATTATTCGTGATGTATTGATTTTATACCTTATATATCAAGTCATAATTTGAACTAGAAAGTATATTACTGTTTTTTACACGTCATTGTACACTCTATAACTTGAGTAATTTTGTACTTTGGTATAATTGCCTTTTTAACACTAATTGATTGAGCTATGCTCCTTATATATATTCACTTGTACCTATCACAAATTGCTTGATAATGCCACTTCATTTTGAGTGCTGCTTCGCTGTCTTTTTTTGATTTTGCTGTCTTTTTATGAAAATTTCATATAGATGTTGTCCTTGCCCCAATTCTTCAAGGCAGCAGAAGTTTTTCGGTTTCACTTTAATATAGCTTAAAAGGAACCTGTCAGCAAGATCACACTGCCCTAACCACGGAGAGCATAAATTAGTATTGATCCTTATCAGGGCCGGCCCTAGGGGTGTGCGACCTGTGTGAGTGAACCGGGTGCGCCGCACCCTCCCAGCCTGTAAGGGGCGCCACTGGCCTATGCTCCTCGTTACATACACATGGAGGAAACAAGAGCTGAGGAGCAAGAGCAGAGGAGGAAGCTCCGCCCACAGCCCATCCTGCAAGAAGCCTGTGAGCCTGTCAGCAAGGAGAGATGGTAAGTATCTATGTGTGTCTATGTTTATGTGTGTCTATGTTTGTGTGTGTATATGTTCCAGTATGTGTGTGTGTATATGTGTATATATGTCTCTATGTTAGTGTATTTATATGCATGCCTCTGTGTGTATTTATATATGTGTGGGTATAGTTATCAGAGTGTGTTATCTGTGGTGGTACATAGGACTGCAGATAACATCTACTACATTATCTGTTCTCAGAGAGTTATCACTGTGTTATCTGTGGTATTACATAGGACTGCAGGTAATACTACTACATTATCTGTACTCAGCGTTATCACTGTGTTATCTGTGGTATTACATAGGACTGCAGGTAATACTACTACATTATCTGTACTCAGAGAGTTATCACTGTGTTATCTGTGGTATTACATAGGACTGCAGGTGATATCTACTATATTATCTGCACTGTGTATATGGTATGCATATGAATATGTCATTGTGCTTGTATATATGTGCTTTCATGTATTTGTATATGTTCCTGTATTTATGTGCCTCTGTGTGTCTGTATATACAGTATGTGTATGTATATCTATATATTTACCTTTATGTATGTATATGTTCCAGAATTTGTGTGTATATATTTGCCTGTTTGTGCAAATATGTCCCTCTATGTATGTACGGTATATATGTTCCAGTATGTGCGTGTCTTTATATATATATGTGGCTCATTTTTGGTTTGTGGAGAGCAGGAATAGAGAAACCCGCACAGGGCGCACTCCAACCTAAGACCGACCCTGATCCTTATGAGCTATGTTTAACTATAAAGATCTGTGGCATTTTAGAGAAAAACTAATTTTAGCTCTGGCTTGTACGTGTAGGGTTTTTTTTTTTTTATGCGGAGAGACCTGTCAATCATTGCAAGCCGGGGTGGAAGCCAAAGTGAAGTTGTCCAGGAACACCTATGTCCAAGTCCGGCACTTAACACTGGCCACAACCTGCTTTTTTTTTTTTTTTTTTTTAAATGCAGCTGCGCTTTATAGTTAAATATAGCTCATTATGATTTGACCCCTATTTGAGCGAATTCACACATTGCGGATTCACTGCAGATTTTACCTATGGATTTGCGCAGGTAAAATCTGCAGCAGATTACAGTACAAGGCAAGTAGATGGGATTTTACAAATCTCATCTCCATGCTCCACACATTTTCTGCATGGCAAAATGAGCATGCTATGGATTTTCACTTAGGATTTTACCACTTTTAGGCTAAATTCACACGAGCGTGGGGAAACTCAGACGTGATAAACGTGACTTTTTTTTCACATCCGAGGTGCACCCATACGGGTTCCATTTTCACGGATCCATATAGACTTGAGTCTATGGAGGGATCCGTCAAAACGAAACAAAATAGGACATATTCTATTTTTCAACGGTCCCTTCACAAGGTCCGTTGAAACAACAACGGCCGTGTGTATGGCACCATTGAATTACATAGGTCCGTGTGACGGTCGTTGTTTCAACGACCATCACACGGACGTATTCAATGCTCGTGTAAGTTTAGCCTTACTGTAGCAGGAGTGAAATCTGCAAGAAAATCAGATTCACAGCGTGATAGACGGTGGAAAATGTCCGTCGGATATGGACTTAGAGCAGCATTATCTTGCTTGAACATTTTAAAAACTTTACTCCTGAATTAAAGTATACTATTTTTGCTTAAATGTGGACTTTCTATGGTTCTTTCTTTCCCCTTTCATCACTCTTGTATTACTAGTTTTGTATTGTTTTTCTCTTACGCCATGTACATGACAAATTGTTTTCATTTTTATTGCCATTACAGTATTGCTTGCGCCTCTGCATACCTGACTGCATTTCTTAATGCTGTTTTTTAGCCTAAGGCACAAATAATACCTGCTTAAAATATCAAGTATGCCTGAAAATCATTAAAATAATTATGTATATTAAAGCATAGCAAGTGAAGAAAGATGCTATTAGGCTTTTTTCTTGTATTTTCCATCTTGCCGCTGTCCAGCCTTCCAGCGGTGATGGATAATTCTTCCTAGTAGATAGGCTGTTTGCTGTATTGAGAAATACGCAGTTTCTCATTCAAAGCTTCCCCTTCAGATTAATTTTTTTTATTGATAATGTCTGTATGCAGGATGCTGCTGCTTTGGCCGCATTATATTTTCATGTCATAGTGTTATTGTACATATGTACACCATATATCTTTTTCATACATTGATCTCTACTTGATACAAATGACATCACATAGATGATAAACAGCAAATGACTTGCTTGGCTTTCACAGAGATTGAGCGCTACTGGACACATGCTGTTCTTGTTGCAATGATTAATAAATGAAGAGCAGGGCTTGAAAGGAGCTTTCCAGAATATGAATGAATATTTTCTATAACGATAGCAGATACGCAACGAAGCCATAAGGAGAGATGTGTAAGAAGCAGGATATATTAAAAACTGCAGATGTTACATAAATCCAATACTTTATTGTAAAATAGATTTTTTTTCAAGAACCGTCCAGAATCCGATGTACTGTACTTTATAGAAGAGTTGTATTGGGAAGTATGGAAGATATACTTATTTCTACAGCTAAATGATCATTACACTTTATGCCTTAGGGGATGGATTCATGCGACAAATTTGTTGCTGAAACTTCTGAGACTGAAAATTCGTTCCATACATCGGAATTAGGTTTGTAAAAATCTATGCACATGCTCCAAAAATCACACCCTTCAGATGTATGGAATGGATTTTAAGTGATAGAAATGTCTGCCACACATAAACATGCCCTTATATATGCAGTAACTCAGAATGTGACAGAATAAGATTTTTCTTTTTATTCCCCTAAATCACTAGTAAATATTTATCATTGGATTATACTTTTCTGTTAAATCATTATAAATTATGTTTCGTTTTTATTTAGAAGTATTTCTTGGAAAGGTGGGTGACAACCATATTGTCATTTGAGCCGGAGGTATACAGATGTAGCAATTATTAGCTTGACTCCGATAACTTGCTGCAGCCTGATAACTTAGCATTTAAGCTATTGAAAATAATTAAAATAATTAGGTTAAAGTTTCTTGCCACAGTAAATTTAATGTGTTGAAAGTCAAGTTAAAGATCACTACATCTGTAACTAGGATCTCCTGGGCCCCAAAACAAAATCTGTGACAGGTTTATAAAATTGGTATCATCTTATGTTGGGATAGGGGCCTGGGTGAGAGTGATACCCCTGCACCCTCTATAGCTATGACCTACCCTGACTAGAGCCCCTGAAGGGCTATCACCCAGGTTACCTATAATTCTGGAAGACAAACATGCATAGGTATGCAGTGACACATCCCCTACTCTTTTATCATTGCATTCTTGGGCAGGTGGGAGATATTATGACAGCCATATTGGTTTTCACTGAGCTACTCCAGGAAAGAGAGAGACAGAAGACATTTTTATTTTAATTTTAAGAGCTATTGAAGGTGAAGCTCACAAGGATATGCCATAAATGTCAGATAGATGCGGGTCCCACCACTGGGACCTGCACTTATCTCTAGAATGGGGCCCCCTAAACTCCGTTCTACCTTTCTCCGTTCCCGCTGCCTCCCGGGCTACTTTGTAATTTCCGACCATGTAATCAGGAAAACAGTGTAGCTCGCTGAGCTTCGCTGTTTCCGTAACTACCATAGAAGTGAATGTCAATTGCAGAAGCAGCGTAACACGCGAGCTATGATGTTTCCGTAACTGACATTCACGTGTATGGGAGTTACGAAAACAGCGTAGCTCAGCGAGCTACGTTATTTTCATAATTTTCAACCATGTAATCAGGAAGTGCCAATTTTTTACTTATTTAATATAGTTATGGAGGCCAAAATAGTGTTTTTAGGTAACAGACATTATTTCTAGAAAAAATAAGAAAATATACTGTAGCACCTGATTAAAGTTATTGAGTCTTTAAGGGACATTAAACCTGAAGTTAATTTAGAAATGGACCCATGCACGATACTCTCAGGGCGTTGTTTGGTTGCCACGGCAATAGTACCACCCGTCGTGCAAGAACGTCTCTCCGTGCCCGATGTCATTTAGGGCAGGAGAGTATAACTTGACTGACACTTTAAGATCAGTATTTTATCTCACCTCGTATATGTCCAGTTATGAGAACATATAGAAGAATACACATACAATATTTGTGAATGATATTAGCAGATTTATTATAGTCTACACTTTTATAACTTATTGACTGTTAGTTAAATTGCCCTTTAAATGTGAAATTTGTTAGCAAATGAAAAGTTAAATAAGGACTTCAAAACGGTAGTGATTTCTATTCTTCTTTCTAAAATAATCTATAATTGTGGTATACTTCAAGAATTTCAAGACATCAAAACTTTCTTCTGTTTATGATTTATACCATATTTTGTCATCTGCTTAATTTTATTGCACCTATTTATAATAAGCAGCACATTGTTGGTCCAAACATCACTGCACCCAGCAAGGTTTCTAGTTCCTATTAGTGAACATCATTGTTTAAAAATATAATTGACGCTGAAGGTATTAGCAGCTTGGTAAGTGACCCTTCGGGCACGTTGAGACGTGGCGGATTTGCTTCAGAACAGACATTATTTTCCTTTGGTTTCTATAGCGTTAGTTAGTGCAAACGTTGTGAAAAACAACTGTGCGGAAACTAGCTTGCGGTGCAGAATTTACATTCCGCAGCATGCACAGTCTCCTGTAGAGATGCAGCAGATTTTACCTGCGGATATCAGTCTTTGCACTGCAAAAACTGAAATCTACGGCAAGTCCGCTGCAAAATCCACCATGTCTGGACAAACCTTCAAATATGAAAAATTTTGGCTAAATCTGCAGCAAAAAATTTCAGCCACGTCTGAACGTGCCCTTACTGTCTACAGCTGTTATCCTTCTGGCAATATCTCCCTAGTCATCTATTTGGACTTTTCCGATTATATGGACAAGAGGTATTGAACAGAATTGTTAGTTTTGTTTATGGGAGAGATGCGCATTTATGGCAGAGACAATCATTATAGTGGTCACATTTTCTCCTTGCTAGAATGTAGCTACAGGAGCACAAATAAAAGTACAACTTTAATATATACTTATGTTTCTGATATTTCTAGAGCTCCTGGCAGTAAAGTAGTTACACATTATGCTCTGGTACTAGAGCAATACGTTTGATGATCTGGGATTTGATTTTCTCCATATCTATATTGAAAGTGATTCTGAAGGTTGTGTACCCTGGATTGATTTGCAGTCTAATTTTTTTTGCAGAATGCTAGTGTTGACAGAATATGGAAAATACACAAATACAATGCATCTTACATAAGGTCATTCTGTTGAAGACAAAGTGTAATTGACTCTGTGGAGCCCATATCCGGAATTTGATTGTTACAGAAATGTAACCTTTCTTACATCCTTTTGAAATATGCATTGGGGTTATATTTCAAACAAATAGTCCTTTACATACAGGTTCTTGACACATATTTCAATTTTACATTATACACACAAGGAAGGTAGACTTGTTCCTTTTATCGACGACAAAGCTGCAGAAAGAAGTGGTTTCTTTGTTGAAAGTAAATGAATCTTACAGTTTGTTACTACAATATAGGGTTGATATTTTGGATAAAGTGATATGCAGATTTTCTACATGTCCAAGCGAGTTCGGTCTGTAGGTCATATAAGTGTTTTATAGGCAATAGTAAAAGCAGAGCTACTATAAGTAATATATGGAACACTGTACATGGATAATGTAAAAACAGTGTGTTTAAAAATTGTTCATGGATGAAATTACAGTTTTGAATCCTGCAACTGCTTTACTTTTGTGTCCATATGACAACACTTCCTGCTTTGTTCAGCCTTCTCATAATCTCATTCATGAAAACTAGTGCACACATTGCCCATAGTAACATTCCAACATTACATTTTAGTGAAATACAGGGAATAAAATGCATAATCTGACTGACTGCACTTTACTACACTGACATTTTTTATCTATACTAGTTTCTATGCATAAGGCTCACTATGTGGATTACAATTAACATCCGTTTAATGTGCGCACGTTTATACATAAAGCTGAAACTTTACAAGCCGGTTAAGATGTGGAGATTCATGTTAATGTGGATCAATACAATATCCCTAAGACAAAGCTAAATAAGGAATAATTGCATAACGGGAAGTGTTTTCATAAAGACAAAGAAGTAGTGTAGCCTCAGACTTCGGATCTGTTACTTTAAGCATTTATAACTCAGCAAGGTACACTATATGGACAAAAGTATTGGGACACACCTCTTAATCATTGAATTCAGGTGTTTTATTCCGTTTCAGTGTCACGGATTTATAAAATCAAGCACCCAGCCATCCAGTTGCCTTTACAAACATTTGTGCAAGAATGTCTCATTCTAAAGAGCTCACTGAATTCCAGTGTGATACTGTAATAGGATGTCTCCATCACAACAAGTCATTTCTACCATCCTAGATATTCCACAATCAACTGTGACTGGTATTATTGCAAATTTGAAGCGTTTAGGAACCACAGCAACACAGCCATGAATTGGCAAACCACGTAAAGTTACAGAGCAGGGACACTGAGTGCTAAGACGCATAGTGCATAAAAGTCGCCAATGCTCTACTGACTCAATAACTGCAGAGTTTCCAAAACTGCTCTGGCATTAAAATCAGCCCAAAAACTGTGTGCCAGAATCTTCATGGCATGGGGTTTCATGTTCAAGCAGCTTCATGCAAGCCTGACATCAACAAGCACAATACCAAGCATCAGATGGAGTGGTGTAAAGCACGCCGCCACTGGACTCTGGAGCAGTGGAAACATGTTCTGTGGAGTGACGACTCACTCTTCTCTATCTGGCACGAGAAACAAGGTAGCACTTCCAAAAATCAAGGGAATTTATTCACCCCACAATGCAATGCAACGTTTCAGTCCAGAGGGACCTTTCTCAAGTATGATGCTAGAGAAAGGTCCCGTTGGACCGAAACGTTGCATTGCATTGTGGGTGAATACATTCCCTTGATTTTTGGAAGTGCTGCCTTGTCTCTCGTGTTTGGACTGTGCTGTGGGACTCTGGATCAGGTTACTATATCTTCTATATCTACTGCTCCGGTGCTGTGACACCCCCCTTTTTTGGTTTGTTTCTCTATCTGGCAGTCTGAAGGATGAGTCTGGGTTCGGTAAATGCCAGGAGAACTGTAATGTCGGGGTAGGGAGACAGACAGGTGAGCCCTAATCTACCTGCCACTCAGTCCCTGCTTACATGCAACGACCCGCCCTAGGCGACGGGGTACAACTGGGCGACGGTCCCTACACTCAATAGGTGCACGACAGACAAACAGACAAGGGTACAAAGAAGCCGGGGAAATGGGGAAGTTGCCCACGCGAACACCGTGAGCAACAAGCGAGGTGAACGAGCCGAGTCAAACGAGGAGATGAGCGAGGTACAAAAAAGCAGAGCAGAAGAGTGGTCAGTAAAGCCAATGTCAATAACAAGCAGAGGGTCAGTAGTTCAAGAAGCTGCAGCAGGGCCAGGAAACCAGCAGAGAAGAATCACAAGCAAAGGAGGAACAGGAAAGGCAGGTATAAATAGACAGAGGGCGGGAGCTAGCTCCGTCTGGCCAGGCTGTGATAGGCTCTCCCACTCCTAAGCCTGCCATCCTGGGTGGTGGAAGATGGAGTCAGTCTCACAGACATAGAAGCAGGTGCAGACTGATTACCTATGGGCGTTGACACAGAAGCTGTGTCTGGCAGATCCTTTAAAGTACCCCCCCTTTTATGAGGGGCCACCGGACCCTTTCTAGGTGGACCTGGTTTATTGCGGAAATGAAGGTGGAACCTCCTGACCAATACCCCAGCGTGAACATCCCGGGCAGGTACCCAAGTCCTCTCCTCAGGCACGTATCCTCTCCAATGGACCAGGTACTGGAGGGAGCCTTGGACCATCCTGCTGTCCACAATCTTGGCCACCTCGAATTCTACCCCCTCAGGGGTGAGAAAAGGGACCGGAGGTTTCCTCGAGGGAGCCAAGGACGGGGGGCAGCGTTTAAGGAGGGAGGCATGAAACACGTCGTGTACTCGAAAAGACGGGGGCGACTCCAGTCGGAAGGAGACAGGGTTGAGGACTTCAATGACCTTGTACGGCCCAATAAACCGGGGAGCAAACTTCTTGGACGGGACTTTAAGGTGCAAATTTTTTGACGATAGCCACACTAGATCCCCGACCACAAACAATGGGTTAGCAGAACGTCTTCTATCTGCCTGAGTCTTTTGTATGCTCTGGGACGCCTCTAGGTTCTTCTGAACCTGGGCCCAGACTGTGCACATTTCCCGATGAACGACCTCTACCTCGGGATTGTTGGAACTACCAGGTGAAATGGAGGAGAACCGTGGATTAAACCCAAAATGACAGAAAAAGGGGGAGACCCCTGACGAGTTACTGACCCGGTTATTAAGGAAAAATTTGGCGAGGGGAATGAATGAGACCCAATCATATTGACAGTCCAAGATAAAACACCTTAAATATTGTTCTAGAGACTGATTAGTCCTCTCAGTTTGGCCATTAGTTTCAGGATGGAAGGCAGAGGAGAAGGACAGATCAATCTCCAACTTTTTACAGAAGGCTCACCAAAACAATGAAACAAATTGTACCCCTCTGTCAGAAACAATATTGACAGGGACCCCATGGAGACGCAGGATGTGTTTGACAAACAAGGTAGCTAACGTCTTAGCATTGGGTAGTTTCTTGAGGGGCACAAAGTGGCACATCTTACTGAAGCGGTCTACTACAACCCACACCACCGACTTGCCTTGAGATGGAGGCAAATCGGTGATAAAATCCATGGAGATATGGGTCCAAGGTCTCTGGGGAATGGGCAAAGAACATAGTAAGCCCGCTGGTCGGGACCTGGGAGTCTTGGACCTAGCACAAACTTCACAAGCGGCGACGTAGGCCTTAACGTCTTTAGGCAACCCAGGCCACCAATAGTTTTTGGCAATGAGGTGCTTGGTACCCAGGATGCCTGGATGGCCAGATAGTGCGGAGTCATGATTTTTCCCTAAGTACCCTTAGCCGGAATTGCAGGGGAACAAACAGCTTGTTCTCAGGAAGGTTCCCGGGAGCTGAAAATTGATCAGCCGCAATTTCAGAGACTAAATCAGAATCAATAGAGGAAATTATTATACCTGGAGGAAAAACACAAGCAGGATCTTCCTCCGAAGGAGGGCTGGCCATGAAGCTACGCGACAGTGCATCAGCTTTAATATTTTTAGACCCAGCCCTATAGGTGACGAAAAAGTTGAATCTAGTAAAAAATAACGCCCATCGAGCTTGTCTCGGGTTTAGCCTCCGGGCAGATTCTAGGAAAACCAGATTCTTGTGGTCAGTAAGGACCGTTACCTGGTGCCTAGCCCCCTCCAGGAAGTGGCGCCACTCTTCAAATGCCCATTTAATGGCTAAGAGTTCGCGGTTGCCAATATCATAGTTACTCTCAGTGGGCGAAAACTTCCTGGAGAAGTAGGCAAAGGGACGGAGATGGGTGAGGGACCTGGTACCCTGGGACAAGACAGCCCCCACTCCCACCTCGGACGCGTCAACCTCCACGATGAATGGCTCCATTTGGTTAGGCTGAACCAGCACAGGGGCCGAGATAAAGCACTTCAAAAGCCTGGACAGCCTCAGGAGGCCAGTGGAGGAGATCAGCACCTTTGCGAGTGAGATCCGTAAGAGGCTTAGCGATGACCGAGAAGTTAGCAATAAATCTCCTGTAATAATTATCGAACCCCAGGAATCACTGTAACGCCTTCAGGGAGGCAGGTTGGACCCATTCCGCCACAGCTTGGACCTTGGCGGGGTCCATGCGAAATTCATGAGGAGTGAGGATTTGACCCAAAAATGGTATCTCCTGCACCCCAAACACACATTTTTCGGTCTTAGCAAACAGTTTGTTTTCCCGAAGGGCCTGGAGCACCTTCCTAACATGCTCAATGTGGGAGGACCAGTCCTTTTGAAAACATAAGTATGTCATCAAGGTACACTACAAGAAATACCCCCAGGTAGTCTCTTAAAATCTCATTTATGAAATTCTGGAAGACCGCGGGAGCATTACACAACCCAAAGGGCATGACGAAGTATTCGAAATGACCTTCGGGCCATGTTAAACGCAGTCTTCCACTCATCCCCCTCTTTGATGCGGATAAGGTTATAAGCCCCCCCGTAGATCAAACTTAGAGTACCATTGGGCCCCCTGAACCTTATTGAAGAGATCAGGAATCAAATGAAGGGGATACTGGTTCCTTACAGTGACCTCATTCAAGTTTCGGTAGTCAATGCTTGGCCTAAGACCACCATCCTTCTTCCCTACGAAGAAGAAGCCAGCACCTACCGGAGAAGTAGAGGGGCAAATGTAACCCTTGGCCAGGCATCCCTGGATATACTCTCTCATGGCTTCCCGTTCGGGACAAGAGAGATTAAATATCCTACCCTTAGGGAGCTTAGCTCCTGGTACCAAATCGATTGCGCAATCGTATTCTCTATGAGGAGGTAACACTTCGGAGGCCTCCTTAGAGAAAACATCAGCAAAGTCCTGAACAAACTCAGGTAGCGTGTTCACCTCCTCAGGGGGAGAAATAGAATTAACAGAAAAACATGACGTCATGCATTCATTACCCCATTTGGTAAGATCCCCAGTATTCCAGTCAAACGTGGGATTATGCAACTGCAACCAGGGAAGGCCTAAAACCAAATCGGACGATAATCCCTGCATCACCAGTACAGAGCACTGCTCCAAATGCATGGAGCCAACAAGGAGTTCAAAAACAGGGGTATGCTGTGTAAAATAACCATTAGCAAGAGGAGTGGAGTCGATACCCACTACCGGGACAGGTTTAGGCAAATCAATCAATGGCATAGCTAGAGACATAGCAAATTCCACAGACATAATATTAGCAGAAGACCCTGAATCCAAGAAGGCACTGCCGGTAGCAGACCTACCACCAAAAGAGACCTGAAAGGGAAGCAAGATTTTATTACGTTTCATATTTACGGGAAATACCTGTGCGCCAAAGTGACCTCCCCGATGGTCACTTAGGTGCGGAAGTTCCTCCGACTGCTTATTCTTACGCCTAGGACATTTGCTCACTTGATGCTTGTCATCCCCACAGTAGAAGCAGAGACCATTCTTCCTGCGGAACTCTCTACGTTGTTGGGGGGACACGGAGGCCCCGAGTTGCATAGTTACCTCCGAGTCTTCCGTGGAAGAACGAAGCAACGGAACCTCGGGAGGCATCATGGGGGAGGCAGAGGAGAAAACACAAAAATGTTCAAGTCGTCGTTCCCTGAGACGTCGGTCATGTCATACCGCTAAAGCCATAACCTGATCTAGGGAGTCAGAAGAGGGATAGCTAACTAGCAGGTCTTTCAGGGCGTTCAACCGACCCAATCTAAACTGGCACCTTAAGGCAGGGTCATTCCACCGAGAAGCTACACACCACTTCCTAAAGTCAGAACAATACTCCTCAACAGGTCTCTTACCCTGACGTAAGGTCACCAGCTGACTCTCGGCAAAGGCAGTCTTGTCAGTCTCGTCATAAATGAGCCCGAGAGCAGAAAATAAAAGATCAACGGAGGAAAGTTCAGGGGAGTCAGGAGCCAAGGAGAAGGCCCATTCTTGGGGCCCGTCCTGGAGCCGGGACATAATTATACCCACCTGCTGGCTCTCAGAACCAGAGGAGTGAGGCTTTAAGCTAAAATAGAGCCTACGTTTTTTGCCCGCGCCGATTGAGGACCGTGGGCAAAAAAAAAAACGCAGCGAATAATGCTTTTTCTGCCTCCCACTGATTTCAATGGGAGGTCAGAGGCGGAACCATGGCAAGAAAGGACATGCAGCTTTTTTTCCTAGTGGCTAAAAGCCGCTTGGGAAAAAAACACCTCCGCCTCCCATTAAAATCAATAGGTGGCGATTTCGGCCATTTTCGTCCAAAAACTGTGTGTGAACCGGGCCTAAGCGTGAAATAAAGTGCTTATTTATATAACATTCGCAACATTTAAATGAAACAAATATAAATCATATCTGAAATAACATACTTTTATGCCTTAGTTTAAGTCTACATTCCGGGGTCCGTACGGAGCCTCCATTGATGGTTCTGTCATTATTGACAGTAAAAATATGGCAGCATTCAGTTCTATTCTTGCTGAGAAAATGCCAGAAGCATGTTGATACATTTCTGCAAGTACCATATTTGCTAGAAATCACCTTGCAGGAAAATCGGAGGTCAGATGTCTAATATTATAGAACATGATCGGCTAGTCCCAGTCTAATTACTTGTACCCAGTGTCAGACTGGAGTAGCTTGGGCCCACCAGAGGAAATAATTCTTGGGGCCCTCCCTTCAGCTATATAGAAATAATGCGACCAGTTTTAATTGTGTAGTAAAACGTGTATTGTAAACCAAAGACCAATATTACCACCACATAGTAACCATATAGTGGTAGACACCAGTCCTACACAGGAGTTCTGCAGACCATGTAACTTAAAGAGGCTCTGTGACCACATTATAAGTGCCCTATCTTGTACATAATGTGATCGGTGCTGAAATGTAGATTACAGCAGTGTTTTTTATTTAGAAAAACGATCTATTTTCATCAAGTTATGACCTATTTTATCTTTATGCTAATGAGTTTCTTAATGGACAACTGGGCGTGTTTTACTTTTTGACCAAGTGGGCGTTGTGGAGAGAAGTGTATGACGCTGACCAATCAGTGACCAATCAGCGTCATACACTTCTCCCCATTCATTTACACAGCAGATAGCGTTCTTACTAGAACACTATGTGCAGCCACATAAACACACTATAACGTTACTCAAGTGTCCAGACAGTGGATATACATTACCCCCAGCCAGGACGGGATGTCTATTCACAATCCTTACACTTCTGTAGCGTTTGTTTGAGATTTACAGCAAGGCAAGTGTAATCTCGCGAGATTACGATGTAACCTGTCATTTAAAATGAGATTACGTTTGCCTTGCTGTAAATCTCACACGGACACTACAGAAGTGTCAGGATTCTGAATAGACATCACGTCCTGCCTGGGGGTAATGTATATTCACTGTCAGGACACTTGAGTAACGTTATAGTGCGTTTATGTGGCTGCACATAGTGTTCTAGTAAGAACGCTATCTGCTGTGCAAATGAATGGGGAGAAGTGTATGACGCTGATTGGTCACTGATTGGTCAGCGTCATACACTGCTCTCCACAACGCCCACTTGGTCAAAAAGTAAAACACACCCAGTTGTCCATTAAGAAACTCATTAGCATAAAGTTAAAATTGCCCATAACCGTCAAAAATAATAATTTTTCTAAATAAAAAACACCGCTGTAATCTACATTACAGCGCCGATCACATTATGTACAAGATAGGCCACTTATAATGTGGTGACAGAGCCTCTTTAAAGGATATTTCCCATCTTAGACATTTATGGCATATCCGCAGGAAATACCAAAAATGTCTGATAGATGTGATCTCTGGGACCCGCACCTATATCTAGAACTGACCGCAGAATCCAGGTGAAGACCAGTGTAGAGAGGGTCATGTGTGTGTGCATCTCTCTCTATTCTATTGTATGGTTGTGATGAAAACAGCCGAGCAGCTCTTGCTCGGCTGTTTCCGTAACTCCAATTGAACAGAATGGAGAAAGCTGCACGCATGCGTGACCCTCTCTCCACTAGCCTCCACCTGGATTCTTTGGTCAGTTCTAGATATACTGTAGGTGCGGGTTCCAGAGTTTTTGGGCATTTTCTGTGGATATGCCATAAATGTATAAGATGGGAAACTCCTTTAAAATAATAGAGTGAAATCCCACTTCGGCCCTGCCTACAAGGGCAAGCAGCAGGGCAGGGAAATAATGTCTCTCTGCTCCGCTGCCGGATAAAAGCAGCTCTCTGCCTGTGCCCACCGGAGGATCCTCCGGTCCTCTGGTGGGCCAGTCCGACGCTGCTTGTTCCCCATTTTATGCTTCTAAAGAGACTTTCAAAGCTTAATTTAGCCATCTATCAAAAGTTTCAGACCTTTAGCTTGGGATACCAACATAGGGTAGCTGACATTATTAAACTGAGAACTTCAGTAGTCAATGTTTTTACATTTTTGCTAAAGGTAATGTACACTTCATCCATTAAAATAATGTTCTCCGAATGAATCAAAGATTTTAACATGGAGCAATGACATTTTGTAAAGATCGCACTTGACCTTTTCTCCACAATAGCACATAAAAGATTACTAGGTGGTTAAGAGATTGCTAAGCATTGTAGTAAAAGGAGATTTTATCTGGCTCAGTGTGTACTATTTATAAACAGATGTGCAGAAAGTTGTTCTACCTTGTAAAGATCACAGTTTGCGACACAAGATTATTTTTGAACTCAGCAGTACTCTATCATTACTCTTTTTGACAGGCCCATAGCACTCAGAGCAACACAACTAGCAAATTACAAATCTTGGGTGGCTTTTAAGGGGAATGTTTTGCAAATAAAATATTTTTTTTAAGTAAATGACTTCTTTTTATTATATTATTTACGTTTTTTTGCTGTATTTTTTTTTCATCCACATGGTGGGAAGTATTAAAAATTAAATAATAATTTGACATGTTTTCCTATTCTGGCACTTCCCAGAATTGCAGTAAGGTCAATCAGGCAAAGCAGCCTGACTTACAGCTGCTGTAAATATGGGATGGGGACTCCCCTCCTCCCTATTTTTGGCTACAAGCCAGGAAAAGGTCTCTTGAAATTGCTTAGCAGTGTCCAGCTCCCATTTTGGGAGTGCTTTTACAGTAGCAGCTGGCAGAAGCTATAGGACACACCAAAAGGCTAAGAACGATGAAAGTCAAGAGGGAAAACCTGGTGGTGAATGACTTTTCAGTCAAACGCTTGATTAAGCTTTCCATTTATATTAATGGGAAAGCCCGCCGTTAGTACATACAAGCTTTTTTTACACAAGCATTTTAAAGAGGCTCTGTCACCAGTTTTATACTTCTCTATCTCCTACCTAATCTAATAAATGCTTTGTTGTAGATAACGACTGTTTTGATTTTTCTGAAAAACTTTTATTAATGACAAAGTTCTGATCATTTTACATTTATGCAAATTTTTTGTAACAGCCCAACTGGGCGTTTTTTTTGTTTGTTTCCCCAAGTAGGCGTTGTAAAGAAAAGTGTATGATGCTGACAAAGAAAAACCCATTGCGGAAAAAAATAAGCGTCGGGTTAATTCTTTGGCACGTATAATGTGTCAATGGGAGTCCTAACTACGCGCCAAAAAATGTGCAAAAACCATGCACAAAAACAAAATTTTTTTAAAAAAACCTATATTTTAAAAGGCGCTTCACAAAAAACGGTACTGTATTTTACATGTCTACACAGCGTTTTTTTATTTTGGCGGCCAGTGAACATGTCCTAAGGGAATTATTTTTCATTCACCTGTAGTTCATATTGAGGTGCAGGGAGAAGACAGAAGTCGCTGTAGGTGAGAAGATTTTTATTTTTTATATTACTAACTTTATTTTTTTACTTTGCAGGTTCTCCTCGACCATTTGGACTACGTCGTAGATACGTTGGACTACTTCGATGATCTACGTTTTTGTTTTTTTTTATAAAATGGTTAACGAGGGTTATGTGGGGTTATTTGAATAAAAATAAATTTTCTTAGTGTATATTCATACAGTGCGGTTTTGCCATGTTTTCGCTACGCAGCTGAAAACCGCATCGAAACAATTGTGGCAAAAACTCATGCACTATTCGATGTGGTTTTCGGCCGTGCGGGAAAAACGTGTCAAAACCCCACTGTGTGAATACACCTTTAGGTTCACACAGAGTTTTTTGCAGGCAGAAAAAAAATCTGACTCAGAATTCCTTCAGAAATTACAGAAAGCCACACGGGAAAAAAACACCTCTGCCTTCCCTTGAAATCAATGCGAGGAGATATCGAGGGTTTATGGCGCTGATTCCGACGCGGTTTCCGCATCAAAATCAGCGTCAGCAAGTTCTGTGGGAACAGGGAGTTATATCTCAGATTTTTAATACTTTATTACCACCTTAGTAATGGCAGTTGTCTGTTTGAGTTGTCCATTGCTAAGGCGGGGCTTAGTGTTAGCCAGTAAAAAGGCTAGCAGTAACCCCCCATTATTACCCGGTACCCACCACCACCAGAGGTATTGGGAAGAGCCGGGTACGATCCAGTACCCAACCGTCTGGCTGGTATTATTAGGCTGGGAAAAACCAAAAACATTGGCCTTTCCCACCGTGGTAATGCTAGGCTGCGGCTGTTTTATTGTATCTGGCGGGTTATGAAAATGAGGGGGAACCCATGTTGTTTTTTTCAATCATTATTATTATTATTATTATTTTTAAAACGATGTGGTGTCCCCCCCACTTTTCATAACCAGCCAGATACAATAAAGCAGCAGCAGCCTAGCATTACCAGGGCGGGAAGACGAAATGACGAAAACTACGCTAGAAGTCGAGTCACAGTAGGAGCAAGAAAAGACTGAGCAGCAATGCTCGCCGCTGATCCTTCAAAACAGCTGATAAGCGGCTATGAAGGATCAGCGGCGCTCGTAGTGATGGTCGGGCACGCTGATCCTTCATAGCTGCCAATTAGCTGTTTTGAACGAACAGCGGCGAGCACCTCTGCTCTGTCAAGCAGCGGCGAGCACCGCTGCTCCGTCAAGTGCCCCCCCACTGTTCGGGTACTAATCAGTCTCAACCGGCAGGGATAATACGCTGAGTTCGTACGAAAGGAATCACACCACACAGAGTCTGGTACAAAGCTCCTTACTCAGCATCAGGAGAGGCGTCACTGCTTTATTACACACATTTGTTCTATATCTCCTTTCTCCTGGGGGTGGGTACATGTTATCACACTTTTATAAAAGCACGTATCACTGTAAGCCTCTTGTTACTTGTGTCATCCTTGGATAGGTTCACCCTTATCTGGTCCTTTAGATATGTCTTCATAGTTCATAGTTCGTTCATACCAGGAAGTGACTTGTTATTGTATTAGGGCGTAGTCCCTGTTCAGGGGCCATCTTGCCACGTATACTTATCTAATCCTACTATTGCTTCATCACAATTATGTACACAACTCTATAGTCTATATTTTATTAAAGAAAGAAAATTATTATAAACATTAACTTCTGTCCACTCCATCCTTCACAGTCCCCCCTTTTATCATTATTTTCTTAATTTCTTAACCTAAGTGTGTCCGTGCTCTGGGAAAGGGGAGTAAAAGGATTTTTTCACCAGTTTGAGACAAGCCTCCCCTATTAGGAGACCCCCCTTTGTAGCTGGACTTAAAGAGTCGGTGCACACCCTACACTACCTATTCATCTTCAGAACAATAGTCTCGATAAAGGGTGGTTGTTTTCATGGATGGAGTTGGTAAAAGTCCTTCAATTTTTTAGTGGCGGAATATTTCATCCATTCCAACCATAGATTTGTATCCCCAAATCCAGTTTCCATAGCCATAGTGTCTTCGAATCCTGGGTTCGCGATGCAACTATTTGTGAGATGGTTCGGATCCTAGGGGCAACGGGGTTTGGCTGTTCAATAATCAATTTTTCCCATTCTGTGGAATTTACCATATCCATAATTCTAAATGGACCCTCAGGTCCCACATAGCCAAGATTCCCTGTATAAGACGACAGCCAATACTGTCCATTTTACAAAAGTTGATACATTCTGTAATGTTCTATATTCGGTTAGCATACTTTCATTAAAAACATTTAGAAACAGTTCATCTATAGCTAACCCTTTTTGCTGTAAGTCAAAGGTAGTAGGTAACCATGACGCACCTATCCTTAATGCAGTACATGTGTCATCTCCACTGAGTTTAATTTGTTCATAACTGTTTCTAACTGTATACCATTCAATACTCCTAATCCCGTTCCTACCCCTCCTAATAGCGCGTCATACCATTCTCTTTTTTGTCTATGACAGCTGGGGGATTCAGGGAAGGAAATATTGAAGTGTACATTCTTTTTCTGCTGTTGGGTAACAGCGCTCTTACAAGTGTGTGGGATTCTTTCCAGACTTTGTACTGTTATATGTGGCTTAAAACTATCTCTTAAAATTGTTATAAAAAAAATACAAAATATATTCTATTTCTTATTTGGCTATTATTCATACATAATATCATCCCATCAGTTTCTTTTATTACAATCGTAGAGTTGAGCCTCTCCTTGTTGCATCTTTCATAAGTCTTATTTATCATTTCGTTTCTATTTTTACTGGTTGTATATTTCTGTAGATACTGTAAATCTGGTTCATAACAACAAAGCAACAGCCCCGGCGTCTCTTCTTGTATGCTAATATTGGCTGTTTTGTCTATGTGAAGGTACACAGTCCCTCCATGTGGTCCTTTTTTCCAAGTCCCTTCGATTGTAGTCACATTTGTAGTATAACACGGGGCATTGGCCTTACAGGTGTAGTTACCCTGCTTTTTATCCACTGTGGCATTCGCCCACCCTGTCCTGAACTGTTCCAGTGATTCTGTACTGATTACGTGTACAGGAGTAGCAGTTCTGCCTTTTTGTATAAGAGCACACGCAACAACCGCCGCAACAACCGCAAAGATCTTCATTCTTCTGGCTGAAGAACCTTTTTACAATGACTGGCGTGAATCCAGCTTGCCTTTCCTTCGAGCTTCACTGAGGTGCTTGTAACGAGCAAAACTTGAAAAGGACCATCAAACCGTGGCTCAAGGCTCTTCCTCACGTGTCTTTTGACAACGACCCAATCTCCTGGTTCTAGCTTATACGTCCCTTCAACTGAATCAGGACCTGGAATGGAAGCAAAAACTTGTGCATGCACCTTGGTCAATTGTTTGTTCAGCGGTGATACATAATCTGTTAGTCTACCATACTGCATTTGGAGCACCTGTGGAAAATAACATCCTAGTCTGGGAGCCGACCCAAATAAGATCTCATATGGGCTGAGACCTGTTCTTTTTGTGGGCGTGTATCTTACTGAGAACAAGGCTAATGGTAGACACTCGGTCCATGGTTTCCCGGTTTCTACCATTGCTTTTTGGATTTTCAATTTGAGAGTCCCATTTAGTCTCTCAACCTTCCCACTACTTTGTGGATGGTATGGTGTATATAGGGCTTGACTTATGCCTAGAGCTGACAACACATGGTTCATGATTTCACCCGTAAAATGAGTTCCTCTGTCGCTCTCGATCATCTCTGGAACTCCATATCTGCACACCACCTCGTTGATCAGTTTCTTTGCTGGGGCTACGGCTGTAGCTTTGGTTACTGGAAAAGCTTCTGGCCATCCTGAAAAGAGATCAATACAAACAAGCACATACTCATAGGTACCGACTTTTGGTAATTGAATATAGTCTATCTGCAGTCTCTGGAACGGATATATAGGTCTGGGTGTGTGCTTCTGTGGTACTTTTACAGTTCTTCCAATATTATGTGTTGCACAGATCATGCATCCTTGTGTAAAACTGCTGGCCATCACACTAAACCCTGGGGCATACCACACCTTGTTTACCAAGTCCATCATTGCCGTTTTTGATTGGTGAGTCGCTCCATGTGTTATTTGGGCCATCATTGGGAACATTGTCTTAGGCAGGCACAGTTTATTCTGGCATTGCCAGAGGCCATCTTTTCGTAGCGTTGCTCCTTGGGCCGTCCACTTGTCTTTTTCTTCTTTTGTTGCTTGTCCTTGAAGTTTTTGCAGTAGTTCCGGGCTTACAGCTGGTCTTGTTTCCTCTGGATCTTTTATCTGACATACGGCTGCTAACACGGGTAGCTTCTGTGCTGCTTGCTTTTGCGGCTTGGTCTGCCAAAGCATTTCCTTTTGTCTCTGGTGAACTCACCTTGGTGTGAGCTTTTAATGTTTACTACTGCTACTTCGAGAGTCAGTGTATATATTTGCTGTCTTTCCTTCTGCATGTTGGCATGCTGCTGCCAGGGCCTTAAGCTCCGCTTCTTGTGCTGAGCGGGACGCTGGTAAGGAGGCTGCTTCTAGGACTACATCTTCGGTGGTTACTGCATATCCTGTAAGAAAAGATCTTTCTACAAAATACCTTGAACCATCCACAAAGAGTATTTAGGTCTGGGTTTTGGAGTGGGGTATCTTTTACATGTGCGAACCCCACTGTTTCCTGGGCCATAAGGGCCATACAATCATGTTCATCAGTTTCAGACAAAAATTGTGACCATACTTTACCTACGTCTTCTCCCCCTTGCTCCAAAGGCAGTAAGGTAGCTGGGTTCAATGTAGTACAGCGGTGTAAAGTAACCTGCTCAGGAAGAAGAAGTGCACAGGTTAATCTCAAATGTCTTGCAGTGGACAAGTGCTTCGGCTGTACTTGAGTAAGAATAGCAGTAATATCATGTGGTACAAAAACTTGGACTGGAAATGCCAGGACCAAATCTGAGGCCTTGTTTAACATTGAATTTACAGCAATGATAGCTCTCACACATGATGGGGAACCTCGGGCCACAGGGTCTAGTCTAGCTGAATAATATGCTACCGGGCGCTGCTGTGGTCCATGACTTTGTGTGAGAACTGCAGTGGCATGTCCATTTTGTTCAGTACAGTACAAAGTATATGCTTGCGTAGAGGTACTCCATGGATTGGTGTCACAAGCCGCTACCAAACACAACTCCTCCTCATTCAGCTGATAATCCAGAATACTTTGAGAATCTCACTTTTATCAGGTTCTGCAAATACATTTGATCTTTACAATGACATAACTCATGTGTGAAATCAAAAATAGAACAATTGTAGTTAGTTATTCAATAAAACAGAAAATATTATCTCTGATCACATTAATTACTGCAAACCAATAAACAGTATATAAAAATAGGGAACGGTGGGGGCACATACATTTTCAAACCCCCGTGTCTCACAGTATCTGTAGTTTAATACATCTGAATTAACATCAAAACACATGAAATCTGATCACATCAGAACACATAAATATCGGAACTTTTATAACCAACAGCGCTTGCGCAAAAGAGAAGAAATGTATTTAGGTTTGTAGACATTACTGATATATATATATCTCAGCAGTGCATATTGAAATCCCTTTGTCTCATCAGCCCTGCAGACTGCACCCAGTCAGCCCCCCTCCTCCTCCTCCCAAACACAGCACACTACAGGGGGGAGGGAGGGGGGTCACTAACTCACAGCTTCTCACAGCTTCTCACAATCTTAACACTTTCAATGCCGGCAAAACAACATACGTATCTGCAATCATTCATCACACCATTGTATAGGAATTATCTACGTTAATGTTTAACAGTACAGTCTGACGGCCACCATCTCCATATTATGATTACGTGTTGTTTCATCAGTGAACTAGACTGGAACTTCTGTAAATAGAAAAAACACTACAAATGACAAAATTAACACGGTGATTATTTCATACTGATTTGGTTGGGCCGGGCGTGGCCACATCCTCCGGAGGGGGCTTATAAAATCCACCTTCTTGTGTGAGTACCGGATATAACGGAACAACAGGTTTAGGTGTACCAAGATGGCCTCCTGGGGCGGGGAGTGGTGCCGAAGGCGTGGCATATATGGGAGGATCGGGGCGTGGAAAGTGACATGATACACAATATTCAACTTGGGGCGGGTTCTGTTGACCACAACTCCCACGCAGTTAGAATTCCACCGTCGCCATTATAGGGCGGTGGCTGGACACGTTCTTTGTAATACACATATTTGATGATTTTACCCTTTCTGTCTCGTATTTCTTGCTCAGTAAACTTGTCTTTAGTTATGGCTATGGCTGTTCTTTGCCAAGCTAATGCTTCATCTAACTTTCCTTCGTCACTTAATCTTCCCTTGTTTTCCCTAAGAGCTGCAGCCCATTCTCCCCCTTCTCTTATCACACTAGTTGATTCTAAATTATACCATATGGGAATTTACTATAAGGTCATTTGCAACATTAAAACAACTACTACTTCTATAACTTCCTTTGCTTTAAACTTTACTTTATAAAATATGAATTTCCTCTGACACTTTTCTCCATGCTTTTTATCTTTCAGCCATCCATGTTTTGTGTCACAACATTCATTCCATTTTTCTGCGTCTAACCGTCCATGGGATTCTAGACCACATGCTTTCATAAATTTTTTTTTTTTCCCTGAACACAATTATAACTGACTGTCTGTCTCTGTCGTCTTAATGGTATCAAACTATACCCTGCGACTAATTGCCTGTCTCTTTGTTTTAAACACATTAAACATACTGTTCTATATCTAACACCGTCCTGAGAATGAAACCTTATTCTCGATGTTTCTGAACACAATTATAACTGACTGTCTGTCTCTGTCGTCTTAATGGTATCAAACTATACCCTGCGACTAATTGAATTATTACACTTATACCTGTCGTCTTAATGGTATCAAACTATACCCTGCGACTAATTGAATTATTACACTTATACCTGTCGTCTTAATGGTATCAAACTATACCCTGCGACTAATTGAATTATTACACTTATACCTGTCGTCTTAATGGTATCAAACTATACCCTGCGACTAATTGAATTATTACACTTATACTTATCACCTATGCCGGCGAGACGCGACTATCTATACTATGATTCTTGGAGCCACACAGCGGGTTAACTCTCCGTCGCTGAGAGTGTGGCCGGGATCGACTCCAAATACCTCGGTACCTTATCACCTGCTCACTCTCCCACACGAATAAGAGCCAATATTCATAAACATGAACTTAACCTTACCGTGTTTTATTTGAAGCTGATCAGACTTCCTGGGAGCGTGGCTGGCGATTCGATGTTGAGGCGTCTGGGGGTCGTCGATCACGGACACGGCTTGTCCCTCGAGTGTGGCCCCACGTTGGGCGCCAAAATGTTCGGGTACTAATCAGTCTCAACCGGCAGGGATAATACGCTGAGTTCGTACGAAAGGAATCACACCACACAGAGTCTGGTACAAAGCTCCTTACTCAGCATCAGGAGAGGCGTCACTGCTTTATTACACACATTTGTTCTATATCTCCTTTCTCCTGGGGGTGGGTACATGTTATCACACTTTTATAAAAGCACGTATCACTGTAAGCCTCTTGTTACTTGTGTCATCCTTGGATAGGTTCACCCTTATCTGGTCCTTTAGATATGTCTTCATAGTTCATAGTTCGTTCATACCAGGAAGTGACTTGTTATTGTATTAGGGCGTAGTCCCTGTTCAGGGGCCATCTTGCCACGTATACTTATCTAATCCTACTATTGCTTCATCACAATTATGTACACAACTCTATAGTCTATATTTTATTAAAGAAAGAAAACTATTATAAACATTAACTTCTGTCCACTCCATCCTTCACACCACTAACCTTCCCAAACATAAAACCGTGCGACACACAAACCCCCCCACAAACAAACCCCCACACACCATCCCCCCCAGCACGCACGCACGCGCACACACACACACACACACACGCAGTGCGACCAGTCTTCACCAAAATGGCACCGGCTTTCCCCCTGCAAACCAGCTTCTATGCTGAGTCGCTCTGAACTGTGCATGTACAGAGCTAGACGGCAGAAGCACAGGATATAACGAACGGCTCCCGTTCGTTATGTCCTGTGCCCCGTAGCTGCCATATTTCATCTGTGTATGTGTCATGAAGAGACACATACACAGATTAAATAAAACATAGCAGCCCCCAGTAGTGTAAAAAAGTGTTAATAAAAAAAAACATTTTATGTGAAAAAATAAATAAAGTAAATATAATATTTTATTAAATAAAAACACATAAATTAATAATAAAAAAAAATTCTTGACACCTTTCCTTTAAGACACAAAGTGAAATAAATCCAAGTTTAGAAATAGCAATGAATAGGTGTATTACAGATTCCAATAGATCTTGCCTACCTATTCCGAATTCATGGGAGTTTTTAAATAATATAAAATATTTATTATACAGAAAACATAAAAAATTGTTTAACCCCTTAAGGACGCAGCCTAGTTTGGGCCTTAAGGCTCAGAGCCCATTTTTCAAATCTGACATATTTCACTTTATGTGGTAATAACGTCGGAATGCTTAAACCTATCCAAGCGATTCTGAGATTGTTTTCTCGTGACACTTTGGGCTTCATGTTCGTGGTAAAATTTGGTCGATATATTCAGTCTTTATTTGTGAAAAATTGCAAAATTTAGAGAAAATTTACAAAAAATAGCATTTTTCAGAATTTAAATGCATCTGCTTGAAAAACAGACGGTTATACCACCCAAAATAGTTACTAGTTCACATTTCCCATATGTCTACTTTTGATTGGCATCGTTTTTTGAACATTCTTTTATTTTTCTTGGACGTTACAAGGCTTAGAACATAAACAGCAATTTCTCATATTCTTAAGAAAATTTCAAAAGCCTTTTTTTGAAGGTGCCAGTTCAGTTCTGAAGTGGATTTGAGGGGACTATGTGTTAGAAACCCCCATAAAACACCCCATTTTAAAAACTAGACCCCTCAAAGTATTCAAAACAGCATATAGAAAGTTTTTTAACCCTTCAGGCATTTCACAGGAATTAAAGCAAAGTGGAAATTAAATTTGCAAATTTCATTTTTTCTGCTGAATTTCAATTTTATTCAATTTTTTTTTAGTAACAGAGAAGGTTTTACCAGAGAAACACTACTAAATATGTATTGTCCAGATTCTGCAGTTTTTAGAAATGTCCCACATGTGGCCCTACTGCGCTCGTGGACTAAAACACAAGCCCTAGAAGCAAAGAAGCACCTAGTGCATTTTGAGGCCTCTTTTTTATTAGAATATATTTTAGGCAGCATGCCAGGTTTGAAGAGGCGTTGAGGTATCAAAACAATGGAAACCCACCAGAAGTGACCCCATTTTGGAAATTACACCCCTCAAGGAATTCATTTATGGTTTTTGTTATCATTTTGACCGCACAGTTTTTTCACAGCACCTATTTGAATTGGGCTGTGAAATGAAAAAAATGATATTTTTTCCAATAAAATGTCATTTTTGATCAAATTTTCTTATTTTCACAGGGAACAACATACCCCATTTTGTTGCCCAATTTGTCCTTAGTGCGGCAATACCCCATTTGTGGTGATAAACTGCCGTTTGGGCCCATGGGAGGGCTCAGAAGGAAAGGAGCGCTATGTGTTTGTTGGAGTCCAGATTTTGCTGGATTGGTTTTCGGGTGCCATGTCGCATTTGCAGAGCCCCAGAGGTATCAAAGCAATGGAAACCCACCAGAAGTGACCCCATTTTGGAAACTACACCCCTCAAGGAATTCATTTATGGTTTTTGTTATCATTTTGACCGCACAGGTTTTTCACAGCACCTATTTGAATTGGGCTGTGAAATGAAAAAAATTATATTTTTTCCAATAAGATGTCATTTTTGATCAAAATTTCTTATTTTCACAGGGAACAACATACCCCATTTTGTTGCCCAATTTGTCCTTAGTGCGGCAATACCCCATTTGTGGTGATAAACTGCCGTTTGGGCCCATGGGAGGGCTCAGACGGAAAGGAGCGCTATGTGTTTGTTGGAGTCCAGATTTTGCTGGATTGGTTTTCGGGTGCCATGTTGCATTTGCAGAGCCCCAGAGGTATCAAAGCAATGGAAACCCACCAGAAGTGACCCCATTTTGGAAACTACACCCCTCAAGGAATTCATTTATGGTTTTTGTTATCATTTTGACCGCACAGTTTTTTCACAGCACCTATTTGAATTGGGCTGTGAAATGAAAAAAATTATATTTTTACCAATAAGATGTAATTTTTTATCAAAATTTCTTATTTTCACAAGGAACAACATACCCCATTTTGTTGCCCAATTTGTCCTTAGTGCGGCAATACCCCATTTGTGGTGATAAACTGCCCTTTGGGCCCATGGGAGGGCTCAGAAGGAAAGGACCACCATTTGGCCTACTGGAGCTTTTCTGGTGCTAAGTCATGTGTGCAGAAGCCCCTGAGGTACCAGTACAGTTGAAACCCCCGAGAAGTGACCCCATTTTAAAAACTACACCCCTTAAGACATTCATCTAGAGGTGTAGTGAGCATTTTGACCCCACAGGTACTGTGTAAAAGATAATGCGCAGCAGATGGTGCAGTGTGAGATTTGCAATTTTATATATGTATATGCCATTTCAGTGTCCAATATAGTGTGCCCAGCATGCGCCACCGGAGATATACACCCCTTAAATTGTAATGTGGGTTCTCCTGGGTACGACAATACCCTACATGTGGCTGTTATCAGCTGCCTGGGCATACGGCAGGGCTCAGAAGGGAAAGATGAGGGGGGTAAGCTGTGCGGAGTGCATCAGGGTAAATTGAAAATCAAGGGATGTATGATACATTTTAAAACAATCTTTTATACAGAGCCCTGGTTTTTCGGGACACGTGTCACATTGGTATATTGTGTTCTTCCTTATCCCCCTCTTATAGCAGACTCTGCACCTCTTTTGACTCTTTCCCTTTCCACCGGTTTGGGGACCTTCTCCTGGAAAGTGTTGCCCTGGTACGATGCGCCCCCCCTTCCTGGTCCCTAAAGATTAGATCTTGAAATTCCAGGAAAGTTCCCCTCTGGCCTGCACATCGACGTAGCACATACGCATTGTACAAAGCCATCTGTATGATGTGCCCGGCCAGCTTCTTATACCTCACCGCATGGCGCTGTAGGGCTTCAGGACTTGATTTGACAAGTCCATCCCTCCCATGTACCTATTGTAGTCCAGGATGCAGTCTGGTTTGGGGGTGGCCTTTCCTTCATATATCCTAAACCTGTAGGTATACCCTGATGCACTCTCGCAGCTTATACATCTTCACGCCATACCTTGCCCTCTTACCTGGCAGGTACTGGCGGAATTGAACCCTCCCTTTAAAATGTACCAGGGACTCATCAATAGAAAAACACTTCTCGGGGGTGTATGCTTGGGAAAACCGGGCACTGGAACGGTCTAATAGGGGTCTCCGTTTATACAAACGGTCAAAACTGGGGTCATCTCGGAGTGGGCACGGCTCATTATCAGTATAATGTAAGAAGCGAAGTATTGCCTCATTTATTTATTTTTTTAGGTTCCAGTTCATTTCTGAAGTTGCTTTGAGGGGCCCATATATTAGAAACCCCTATCAAACACCCCATTTTAGAAACTAGACCCCTCAAAGTATTCACAACAGCATTTAGAAAGTTTATGAACCCTTTAGGTGTTTCACAGAAATTTAGAGCAAAGTAGAGGTGACATTTACTCTTTTTATACCATTTTTTTTATAACACAAAAGGATTTATCAGAGAAACGCAACTCAATACTTATTGCCCAGATTCTGCAGTTTAGAGAAATATCCCACATGTGGCCCTCGGGCGGTAATGGACTGAAGCACCGGCCTCCGAAGCAAAGGAGCACCTAGCGGATTTTGAGCCCTCTTTTTTATTAGGCACCATGTCCGGTTTGAAGAGGTCTTGTGGTGCCAAAACATTGGAAACCCCCCAAAAGTGACCCCAATTTGGAAACTAGACCCCTTGAGGAATCCATTGTAGTTTTCATGGGGTGCATGCGGCTTTTTGATCAGTTTTTATTCCATTTTTAGGTGGCGTGGTGACTAATAAACAGCAATTGTACTATTGTTTTTGTATACTTTTTTTTTTACAGCGTTCACCGTGCGCTATAAATGATATATTAACTTTATTCTGCGGGGCGATACGATCACGGCGATACCAGATGTTTATAGTTTTTTTTTATGTCTTATGGCGTTTGCACAATAAAGTACGTTTTGTAAACAATCATTCACTTTTTGTGTTACCTTATTCTAAGAGCCATAACGTTTTTATTTTTCAATCAATAAAGCCGTGCGAGGACTTATTTTTTGCGTAACGAACTGTATTTTCCATCAGTACCATTTTTAGGTACATGCGACTTTTTGATCTCTTTTTATTCCATTTTTTGGGAGGTGAAGTGACCAAACAATTGTGATTGTGGTACGGTTTATTAATATTTTTTTTTACGGCGTTCACCGTGCGGGATAAATAACAAAATAATTTTGTAGTTCAGGCCGTTACGGACGCGGCGATACCAATTATGTATAGTTTATTTGTTTGTTTATATATTTTTATTAATAATAAAGGCCTGATAAGGGAAAAAGTGGGACTTTTACTTTTATTACTTTTAAAACTTTTATTTTCTTATTTTTACACATCTTTTTTTAACTTTTTTTTTACTTTATTACTTTGTCCCACTAGGGGACATGAGGGCAGGAGGCCCTGATCGCTATTCTAATACACTGCACTACATGCGTAGTGCAGTGTATTAGAACTGTCAGCTACTCACTGACAGCAAGCATAGTGGGTCCTGACGTTGTCAGGACCCACTAGGCTTCCGTCTATGGCATAGCCGGACGCCATTGTTTGGTGTCCGGTTGCCATAGTCACCATCGCCGGCCGCTATCGCGTAGCAGGCCGGCGATGGCAGCTTAACCCCTAAAAAGCCGCGATCTCTATAGAACGCGGCTTTTAAGGGGTTAATCAGCGGGGACACAGCGATCGGTCCCCGCTGTAGGAGCTGTGACAGCTGCTGAACAAGACAGCAGCGTCACAGCTCCTGTATGTGTCGGGAGGACGGCCGAAACGGCCGTTACTCCCGAGACGTACTATTACGGCATGGAGCGCGAACGATACAGCTGCTGTAAAGGATCTGCCAGGCACTGCGGGGTTAACTCCCAGAACTTATCAGTCAGCACCTGAGAATACATCCCTGAGACTGACTCCTGCTTCCACCATTCAGGCTGGCAGGCTTAGGAGTGGGAGAGCCTATCGTAACCTGGCCAGACTCAGCTAGCTCCCGCCCTCGGTCTATTTAAGCCTGCACTTCCTGTCCCTCGGTGCTTGTTATTGCTTTGGTTTCCTTCCTTGTGGTTCCTGGCCCAGCTACAGCTCCTGCTATTTTTGATCCTGCTCCATACCGACCCTGGCTTACCGACTACTCTTCTGCTTTTCGTTTTGTACCTCGCACACTCCTGGCTTGACTCGGCTCGTTCACCACTCTGGTTGCTCACGGTGTTGCCGTGGGCAACGGCCCCTTTTCCTTGCTTGTGTTCCTTGTATGTTTGTCGTGTTTGTCGTGCACTTACTGAGCGCAGGGACCGCCGCCCAGTTGTACCCCGTCGCCTAGGGCGGGTCGTTGCAAGTAGGCAGGGACAGAGTGGCGGGTAGATTAGGGCTCACTTGTCCGTCTCCTTACCCCCTGCCGATACATAATAACAAGCCCATACCTAGTCTACCCCTGGTCCCTGACACCACTATGGATCCCCGTGAGACCCTGGCTCAGCAAATGCAGGGACTCTCCCTACAGGTCCAGGCCCTGGCTCAGAGGGTCAACCAGCCTGATGCTACCCTGGTAGTTCCCCGCACCGCACCTCTTGAACCCCACCTCAAGTTGCCCGACCGGTTCTCAGGGGACCGGAGGACTTTTCTCTCCTTTCGGGAGAGTTGTAGGCTTTACTTTCGTTTAAAGCCTCATTCCTCAGGTTCTGAGAGCCAGCGGGTGGGTATAATTATGTCCCGGCTCCAGGAAGGGCCCCAAGAGTGGGCCTTCTCCTTGGCTCCTGACGCCCCTGAACTTTCCTCCGTTGATTGTTTCTTTTCTGCTCTCGGACTTATTTATGACGAGACTGACAGGACTGCCTTTGCCGAGAGTCAGCTGGTGACCTTAAGTCAGGGTAAGAGACCTGTTGAGGAGTATTGCTCTGACTTTCGGAAGTGGTGCGTAGCTTCTCGGTGGAATGACCCTGCCTTAAGGTGCCAGTTTAGGTTGGGTCTGTCGAATGCCCTGAAAGACCTGCTAGTTAGCTATCCCTCTTGTGACTCCCTAGACCAGGTTATGGCTTTAGCGATACGACTTGACCGACGTCTCAGGGAACGACAACGTGAACGTTTATGTGTTTTCTCCTCCGACTCCCCCATGATGCCTCCCGAAGCTCCGTTGCTTCGTTCCTCCCCGAAAGATTCAGAGATACCTATGCAACTCGGGGCCTCCGTGTCCCCCCAACAACGTAGAGAATTCCGCAGGAAGAATGGTCTCTGCTTCTACTGTGGGGACGACAAGCATCAAGTGAACAACTGTCCTAAGCGTAAGGTTGCAGCCAGAGAACTTCCGCGTCTAAGTGATCATCGGGGAGGTCACTTGGGCGCACAGGTATTTCCCGTAAATATGAAACGTACTAAGATCTTGCTTCCCTTTCAGGTCTCTTTTGGTGGTAGGTCTGCTACCGGCAGTGCTTTTGTGGATTCAGGGTCCTCTACTAATATCATGTCTGTGGAATTTGCTATGTCCCTTGCTATGCCTCTTATTGATTTGCCTAAACCTGTCCCGGTAGTGGGTATCGACGCCACTCCTCTTGCTAATGGTTATTTTACACAGCATACCCCTGTTTTTGAACTCCTTGTTGGCTCCATGCATTTGGAGCAATGCTCTGTACTGTTGATGCAGGGATTATCGTACGATTTGGTGCTAGGTCTTCCCTGGTTGCAGTTGCATAATCCTACGTTTGACTGGAATACTGGGGAGCTAACCAAATGGGGTAATGAATGTTGTACGTCATGTTTTTCTGTTAATTCTATTTCTCCCCCTAAGGAGGCGAATACGCTACCCGAGTTTGTTCAGGACTTCGCTGATGTTTTCTCTAGGGAGGCCTCCGAAGTGTTACCTCCTCATAGAGAATACGATTGCGCTATCGAATTGGTACCAGGAGCTAAGCTTCCTAAGGGTAGGATATTTAATCTTTCTTGTCCCGAACGTGAAGCTATGAGAGTGTATATCCAGGAATCCCTGGCCAAGGGTTACATTCGTCCCTCTTCTTCTCCGGTAGGTGCTGGCTTCTTCTTCGTGGGGAAGAAGGATGGTGGTCTTAGGCCATGCATTGACTACCGTAGCCTGAATAAGGTCACGGTAAGGAACCAGTATCCCCTTCCTTTGATTCCTGATCTCTTTAATCAGGTTCAGGGGGCCCAATGGTTTTCTAAATTGGATCTACGGGGGGCGTATAACCTTATTCGCATCAAAGAGGGGGATGAGTGGAAGACTGCGTTTAACACGCCCGAAGGCCATTTCGAATACCTCGTCATGCCCTTTGGGTTGTGTAATGCCCCTGCGGTCTTCCAGAATTTCATAAATGAGATTTTGAGAAATTACCTGGGGATTTTTCTGGTAGTGTACCTTGATGACATACTGGTGTTTTCCAAGGACTGGTCCTCCCACGTGGAGCATGTCAGGAAGGTGCTCCAGGTCCTTCGGGAAAATAAACTGTTTGCCAAAACCGAAAAATGTGTGTTTGGGGTACAGGAGATTCCATTTTTGGGTCAAATCCTCACTCCTCATGAATTCCGCATGGACCCCGCCAAGGTTCAGGCTGTGGCGGAATGGGTCCAACCTGCCTCCCTGAAGGCGTTACAGTGTTTTTTGGGATTTGCTAATTATTACAGGAGATTTATTGCTAACTTCTCGGTCATCGCTAAGCCCCTTACGGACCTCACTCGCAAAGGTGCTGATCTCCTCCACTGGCCTCCTGAGGCTGTCCAGGCTTTTGAGGTCCTTAAGAAGTGCTTTGTCTCGGCCCCGGTGCTGGTTCAGCCCAACCAAATGGAGCCATTTATCGTGGAAGTTGACGCATCTGAGGTGGGAGTGGGGGCTGTCTTGTCCCAGGGTACCAGGTCCCTCACCCATCTCCGCCCCTGTGCCTACTTCTCCAGGAAGTTTTCGCCAACTGAAAGTAACTATGATATTGGCAACCGCGAACTCTTAGCCATTAAATGGGCATTTGAAGAGTGGCGCCACTTCCTGGAGGGGGCTAGGCACCAGGTAACGGTCCTTACCGACCACAAGAATCTGGTGTTCCTAGAATCTGCCCGGAGGCTAAACCCGAGACAAGCTCGATGGGCGTTATTTTTTACCAGATTCAATTTTTTGGTTACCTATAGGGCTGGGTCTAAAAATATTAAGGCTGATGCACTGTCGCGTAGCTTCATGGCCAGCCCTCCTTCGGAGGAAGATCCTGCTTGTATTTTGCCTCCAGGTATAATCATTTCCTCGATCGATTCTGATTTAGTCTCTGAAATTGCTGCTGATCAAGGTGCAGCTCCCGGGAACCTTCCTGAGAACAAGCTGTTTGTTCCCCTGCAATTCCGGCTAAGGGTACTTAGGGAAAATCATGACTCCGCTCTATCTGGCCATCCAGGCATCCTGGGTACCAAACACCTCATTACCAGAAATTATTGGTGGCCTGGGTTGCCTAAAGACGTTAAGGCCTACGTCGCCGCTTGTGAGGTTTGTGCTAGGTCCAAGACTCCCAGGTCCCGACCAGCGGGCTTACTGCGTTCGTTGCCCATTCCCCAGAGACCTTGGACACATATCTCCATGGATTTTATCACCGATTTGCCTCCATCCCAAGGCAAGTCGGTGGTGTGGGTGGTGGTGGACCGCTTCAGTAAGATGTGCCACTTTGTGCCCCTCAAGAAACTACCCAACGCCAAAACGTTGGCTACCTTGTTTGTCAAACACATCCTGCGTCTCCATGGGGTCCCTGTCAATATTGTTTCGGACAGAGGGGTACAATTTGTTTCATTGTTTTGGAGAGCCTTCTGTATGAAGTTGGGGATTGATCTGTCCTTCTCCTCTGCCTTCCATCCTGAAACCAATGGCCAAACGGAGAGGACTAATCAGTCCCTAGAACAATACTTAAGGTGTTTTGTCTCTGACTGTCAATTTGATTGGGTCTCTTTCATTCCCCTCGCCGAATTTTCCCTTAATAACCGGGTCAGTAACTCGTCTGGGGTCTCTCCTTTTTTTTTGTAATTTTGGGTTTAATCCACGGTTCTCCTCCGTTTCACCTGGTAGTTCCAACAATCCTGAGGTAGAGGTCGTTCATCGGGAACTGTGCACTGTCTGGGCCCAGGTTCAGAAAAACCTAGAGGTGTCCCAGAGCGTACAAAAAACTCAGGCTGATAAAAAACGTTCTGCTAACCCCCTGTTTATGGTCGGGGATCTGGTGTGGTTGTCATCTAGGAACTTGCGTCTCAAGGTTCCGTCCAAGAAGTTTGCTCCCCGGTTTATTGGGCCGTATAAGGTCATTGAGGTCCTCAATCCTGTCTCCTTCCGGCTGGAGTTACCCCCGTCTTTTCGGATACACGACGTGTTTCATGCCTCCCTCCTCAAACGCTGCTCCCCGTCCTTGGCTCCCTCGAGGAGACCTCCTGTTCCCATCCTCACCCCGGAGGGGGTGGAATTCGAGGTGGCCAGGATTGTGGACAGCAAGATGGTCCAAGGCTCCCTCCAGTACCTGGTCCATTGGAGAGGATACGGGCCCGAGGAGAGGACTTGGGTACCCGCCCGGGATGTTCACGCTGGGGTATTGGTCAGGAGGTTCCACCTGCGTTTCCCCAGTAAGCCAGGTCCACTTAGAAAGGGTCCGGTGGCCCCTCATAAAAGGGGGGGTACTGTAAAGGATCTGCCAGGCACTGCGGGGTTAACTCCCAGAACTTATCAGTCAGCACCTGAGAATACATCCCTGAGACTGACTCCTGCTTCCACCATTCAGGCTGGCAGGCTTAGGAGTGGGAGAGCCTATCGTAACCTGGCCAGACTCAGCTAGCTCCCGCCCTCGGTCTATTTAAGCCTGCACTTCCTGTCCCTCGGTGCTTGTTATTGCTTTGGTTTCCTTCCTTGTGGTTCCTGGCCCAGCTACAGCTCCTGCTATTTTTGATCCTGCTCCATACCGACCCTGGCTTACCGACTACTCTTCTGCTTTTCGTTTTGTACCTCGCACACTCCTGGCTTGACTCGGCTCGTTCACCACTCTGGTTGCTCACGGTGTTGCCGTGGGCAACGGCCCCTTTTCCTTGCTTGTGTTCCTTGTATGTTTGTCGTGTTTGTCGTGCACTTACTGAGCGCAGGGACCGCCGCCCAGTTGTACCCCGTCGCCTAGGGCGGGTCGTTGCAAGTAGGCAGGGACAGAGTGGCGGGTAGATTAGGGCTCACTTGTCCGTCTCCTTACCCCCTGCCGTTACAGCTGCCATGACGTAATAGTACGTCAAGGAGCGGGAAGGGGTTAAATTCTAGCTGTTTATCAAGTTTTCCGGAGAGGTAGGGGTCCCAGTGATGAGCAGTGTGTAGTGCCGGCGGCTGCGGATCTCACTCACCCCAGCGGCCCCCAGACTTCCTGTCCTCTGCGCCGGCGTCTCCCTGCTCTGGGACACCGGCACGCTCTGCTCTCGCTTCCTGCCCCAGCCTGTGTCCATAGGGTGTGCTCGCACGCTCGTCCCCGTTCTTGAAGGACTCTGCCCACTTCCTTAGTGACTGTGCAACGTTGTTGCTAATCTTGTGTTAGTCTGCAAAGGTTCTTTAATCTGCTCCTGTATCCAGTGTCGGTGACGACTTCAGTATCCGTGTCCAATGTTCATGTCAAGTCCAGTGTCCGTGACGACTTCAGTATCCATGTCCGGTGTCCGTGTCAAGTCCACTGTCCGTGACGACTTCATTATCCGTGTCAAGTCCATTGTCCTTGATGACTTCAGTATTCGTGTCGGGTGTTCATGTCAAGTTCAGTGTCCGTGATGACCTCAGTATCTGTGTCCGGTGTCCGTGTCAAGTCTAGTGTCTGTGACAACTTCATTATCTGTGTCCGGTGTCCGTGACGACTTCAGTATCCATGTCCAGTGTCTGTGACATTTCCGATGATCCAACACAAGCCATATTCCGATAATCCAGCACAAGCCAGTTTCTGATAATCTTACACAAGCCAGCTTCCGATAATCCAGCACAAGCCAGCTTCCGATAATCTAGCACAAGCCATCTTACAGCTATCTGGCACCAACCTGCCATCCAGGTACCCTTGACCAAGTGACTGATATATATATTTGTTTGGCCAGCTGCTACTCCATTACGGCGGAGTGGCCCAGTGGTCTACATTCCCCAAGGTTGTCACAGTTTGCTCAAGCCATGGATTCCACTGGTCAACCCAAGACGGCAGTCCAAGCAATGTATCAACTCCTGCAAGTGGTAAATTCCACTGCACACGCCTGGACTTTGCTTCTGTTGCTCCCCTGACAACCTCTCAAGTTGCTGCTCCATCTACTCCTCAACCCGTCATAACTCCAGTGAGTTCTAGGGCCGGAATTTCTTTGCCACTTCTACCCCATTGCGATAGAGATGCAAGAACCTGTCGAGGCTTCTTCAAACTGTGCAAGATCCATTTCAAGCTGCATTCACATCTGTTTCATTCTGATCAGACCAAAGTTTCCCTTATGGTCTCCTTACTGTCTGGAAAAAGCTCTGGCATGGGCGAACCCTATCTGGGAATGTGAGGGGCCAATCTGCAGCCATTCTTAGATACTTTACGCACAGTGTTTGAGGACCCGGGCCCTATGTCTTCAGCCACTGCTTCTTTTCTGACACTCTGCTAGAAGAATCGATGGTAGGAGAGTACGGCATACAGTTCCGCACTTTGGCAGCCGAGCTATCTTGGAACAAAGAGGCCTTGGTGGCAACCTTCTGGCAGTGATTAGCCAGTAAAGTCAAAGATGAACTGGTGGGTCCTGATCTCCATTCTACTCCGGCTACACGTATCGACATGAGGTTCCGAGGGCACGCCAGGAAGTCCATAGAGAAAGAAGGTCCTACAGATTGGCACCTAATTTTCAGAGACCCCTGCTACCCTCTTCGGTTGTCATCCCTGAGGAGCCTATGCAGCTGGACAGAGTCAGACTGTCTGACCAGGAGCGGCAGCATAGACGTTCCGCTAATTTATGCATGTACTGTGTCTGCAAGGGTCATTTTGTGCTCCAATGTCCCCAGAAACCAGGAAATTCCAGCACCTAGGGTTGATAGGAGAGACTATCCTAGGTGGACCGATGCCTTCTGCAAAATTCTCTCCTAAACTCTCAATTCCTGTAAGGGTATGTTCCCACGCAGAGTCAAAAATGTCTCAAAATACGGAGCTGTTTTCAAGGGAAAACAGCTCCTGTTTTTCAGACATTTTTTGAGCAACTTGCGTTTTTCGCTGCTTTTTTTGCAGCGTTTTTGCTGCTTTTTTTACGGCCGTTTTTGGAGCTGTTTTCAATAGAGTCTATGAGAAAACGGCTCCAACAACGTCCCAAGAAGTGTCCTGCACTTCTTTTGGCGAGCCGTCATTTTACGGGCCGTATTTTGACAGCAACGCGCAAATTAAAGGCTCGTGGGAACAGAACATCGTAAAACTCATTGCAAGCAATGGGCAGATGTTTGCAAGCGTAATGGAGCCGTCTTTTCAGGCGTAATTCAAGACGTAAAATGCCTGAATTACGTCTGAAAATAGGTCGTGTGAACATATCCTAACAATCACCTCAGGTGAATAGTCACATTCTGTTTCTGCTTAAAAACGTGTCAAAACACGTTTGGAGCAGCTGAAAATTTCATTCATCAGGCCTTAGTAGATCGTCTCCACTTGCCCACGACTCCTCCAGAGAAACCTCTAGCGGTAGCTTCCGTGCATGGTTAACCATTGCCAGATCTAATTCTCTCCATCACATAACCTTTGGAATTACACATGGGTGTTCTACACTCGGAACAAGTAACCTTCTATGTTCTCCCTAAGGCTATCAATCCAATCCTGTAGGGACTACCATGGCTTCGCAAATGTGTTCCTGTCCTCGACTGACATTCTCCAGTGGGGATCCTGATGTCTACAGAAAGATATAAATAGACCTTGTTTCGCATATGGGTGTAGGCGTGCAGGAAAGACGCTTTCAAAGTCTTTCAATGGCCAAAAATGTAAAGATGCACGCAAGTAAGGATGACAACCGCATTTAAGATAAAAAAATATATATATATTTTTCTTTAGATAAAAATTGTGATATACATAGCAAACACACATATTAATTAGTGTGTAACTGAAAAAGTCACGCCTTAGTAGATCGTCTCCACTTGCCCACGACTCCTCCAGAGAAACCTCTAGCGGTAGCTTCCGTGCATGGTTAACCATTGCCAGATCTAATTCTCTCCATCACATAACCTTTGGAATTACACATGGGTGTTCTACACTCGGAACAAGTAACCTTCTATGTTCTCCCTAAGGCTATCAATCCAATCCTGTAGGGACTACCATGGCTTCGCAAACGTGTTCCTGTCCTCGACTGACATTCTCCAGTGGGGATCCTGATGTCTACAGAAAGATATAAATAGACCTTGTTTCGCATATGGGTGTAGGCGTGCAGGAAAGACGCTTTCAAAGTCTTTCAATGGCCAAAAATGTAAAGATGCACGCAAGTAAGGATGGCAACCGCATTTAAGATAAAAAAATATATATATATTTTTCTTTAGATAAAAATTGTGATATACATAGCAAACACACATATTAATTAGTGTGTAACTGAAAAAGTCACCCAATATGCTGGAGTTCTCATGTGTACGATCGTCCAGTAGAAGTTTCCTTATTCCGGGTAGATCTGTGGAGAGTAATCCTGCAGAGGCTCACGTGAGAAGACAGGTGAGGCGTCTAGTTGCGCCAAGTGCTGATGCTTGGGACTTTTCGGGGTCCGTCCCCTTTTTCAAGCATGTGGAGTTACATTCAGTGCTGGTTTGTATTGAAGGCTTACAGCTGGTGATTAAGACTAATCAACGTATTTCGGCCACAATTCCTGGACTGAACACAATGCAGGGAGCCGGGCTCCTAGAATCATAGTTATGTACAACGCTAGGAGTCCCTGCCTCTCGGTGGAACTACTGTCCCGTACTGAAAACAGGATTACAGTATGGGACAGTTGTCCCGCAGCGAGGCAGGGACTCCTAGCGTCGTACATAACTATGATGCTAGGAGCCCGGCTCCCTGCAGTGTGTTCGGTCCAGGACTTGCGGCCGAAATACGTTCTGTCCTTTACGGACCGAACATGCTCGTGTGAATCAGCCTAAGACTCGTATCAATGAACATAGGTGTGAGATAAAAACATTTGGAACTAAAACGAAAGAACAAATTGCTTCCACTATTTTGACCAAAAGAAAACACGGAGAAACCTCTGTGGCAAAACATTTTGCTGAAATGAAACGCAAAGTATATGAACTAAAATGGTGCATAATAGAAGAAATAGAAGGGTCTGACAGCGAAAACATTAAAACAAAACTTCTCCAAAGAGAAGTCTATTGGATACGCACCCTAAATAGCCGCAGCCCAACAGGTCTCATTGAAACCTGTAACTTCGGAATCTTTCTATAATCTTTCTATAATAATATATATTCAAATATCTTACGTTTTTTTTTCTAAGTCTTCATATCTCATATATATATAATAAATAAAAAATAGATACTTTACGAGAAAATAATCTAGAGGCAATACTTGCTTTTTTAAATATAATATAAAATTGAGACATATAAATCTCCATATTGGTTTAAATATAAATGCAAATACAATCCTTACAGTAATAGAATTCCGATATGCACGTTACATTACTACTCTTTATATCCATTGTATCTGTATATATATATATTTACATTTTAGAGATAACTATAAAATAAACGCCTCACCTGTCTTCTCACGTGAACCTCTGCAGGATTCCTCCCCACAGATCTACCCGGAATAAGGAAACATCTACTGGACGATCGTACACATGAGGACTCCAGCATATTGGGTGACTTTTTCAGTTACACACTAATGCATATGTGTGTTTGCTATGTATATCACAATTTTTATCTGAAGAAAAATATATTTATTTTTTCTATCTTAAATACGGTTGTCATCCTTACTTGCATGCATCTTTAAATTTTTGACCCTAATGTCTACACCGCTGCCTGCCCCAGGTTCATCCTGTCCACTCCCCGGTGCCTCAGTCACTCCCTGGTCTGCCTCCACAGAATGCCGATTATGCGGATGTCTTCAGCAAGAAGGAGGCTGAGATCAGTAGAGTAATAAGATTGGTAATAAGGGATGTGGGACAATTAGGTCCTGACCTCTTCTTTCTGCATCACAGTGATATCCTATATAAACAGTATAAAGATTCATAGTTACATAGTTCGTATGGTTGAAAAAAGACACGTCCATCAAGTTCAACCAAGGGATGGTAAAAGGGAAGTAAAAAATTTCTACACATAAGAGCTTATATTTTTTTGTTCTAGGAAATTATCTAATCATTTTTTAAAGCCATCTACTGTCCCTGCTGTGACCAGCTCCTTCAGTAGACTATTCCATGGATTCACAGTTCTCACAGTAAAGAAGGCTTGTCATCTCTGCAGGTTGAACCTTTTTTTTTCCAGACTGAGGGAGTGTCCCCTTTTTTTTTGAGGGGGTTTTACATGGAACAGAATTTCACCTTTTTTTTTGTATGTGCCATTAATATATTTATATAAGTTAATCATGTCCCCCCTTAGTCGTCTTTTTTCAAGGCCAAATAGGTTTAATTCTTTTAATCTTTTGGCATTACTTAGATTATCCATGCCCCTTATTATCTTCGTTGCTCTTCTTTGTATTTTTTCTAACTCCAGGGCATCCTTTCTTTGAACTAGAGCCCAGAACCGAACTGCATATTCTAGATGAGACCGCACCAATGCTTTGTAAAGTGGTAATATTATATCCCTGTCCCGCGAGTCCATGCCTCTTTTAATACACGGCAATATCTTGCTGGCCCTTGAAGCAGCTGATTGACATTGCATGCTGTTATTTAGTTTATGATTTACAAATACACACAGATCCTTCTCAACAAGTCACTCCCCCAGTGTAGCCCCCCTAGGACATATGATGCATGCAGGTTGTTCGTACCCAGGTGCATAACTTTACATTTATCTACAGTACATTAAAACTCATTTGCCAAGTGGACGCCCAAACACTTAGTTTGTTTAAATCCGCTTGCAATTCACGAACATCTTCCATAGTCTGAACTATACTACATAGCTTGGTGTCATCTGCAAAAATAGAAATAGTGATATTAATCCCATCCTCTATATAATTAATAAATAAGTTGAATAATAGTGGTCCCAGCACTGAACCCTGGGGTACACCACTTATAACCGGGGACCATTCAGAGAAGGAATCATTGACCACAACTCTCTGGATACGGTCCTTGAGCCAATTCTCAATCCAATTACAAATGATATTTTCTAAACCTATCGTCCTTAATTAACCCATTAGACATCTATGAGGGACAGTGTTAAATGCCTTTGCAAAGTCCCAAAAAACTATATTCACCGTGGCACCTCTGTCTAGGCTTCTGCTCACCTCTTCATAAAAACAAATCAGGTTGGTTTGACAGCTTCTGTCCTTAGTAAAACCATGCTGGCTGTCACTTATATTACTATTTTTTTATCACATAATCCTGTATATAGTCCCTCAATAGCCCCTCAAACATTTTCCCCACGATGGATATTAAGCTTACTGGTCTATAATTACCCGGGGAAGACCTAGAGCCCTTTTTGAAAATAGGCACCACATTTGCCCTGCGCCAGTCCCTTAGCACTATACCAATCACTAGAGAATCTCAAAATATTATGAAGAGGAGGACAGAAATAACTGAACTAAGCTCTTTAAGAACTCTAGGGTGTAACCCATCTGGTCCCGGGGTCTTGTGTACATTTGTTTTATTTAATTTAGCTTGGACCATATCTACATTCATCCAATTCAGTATATCAACTGATATATTAACATCACTGGCACCGGCTATATCAGCTGCTCTTTCTTCTGTTGTATATACAGAGCTAAAGAACCCATTTAGTAACTCTGCCTTCTATTGATCCCCTGTGATCAACTCCCCATTACCATTATCTAGGGGTCCTACATGTTCAGACCTGGGCTTTTTGGCATTTATATACTTGAAGAATTTTTTGGGCTTTGTTTTACTATCCTTGGCCATCCGCCTTTCATTTTGTATTTTTGCTGATTTTATTACCTTTTTACTAATTTTATAAAGCTCTTTATAATTTACAAAGGCTACAGCTGTACCCTCAGATTTGTATTTTTCAAATGCCCTTTTTTTTGTCATGTATTGCCCCTTTTTACAGAAGATGTAAGCCATGTGGGGTTTAATTTTAGTAGTTTATACTTGTTACCAATAGGAATTAATTTTGCACTGTAATTACCCAAAGTAGATTTGTCATTTGTACCATTATTTGACATTAGTTCTTCCCAGTCTATATCCTGAATTGCAGCCCTCATCCTGGGGAAATTGGCCTTCTTAAAATTAACTGTTTTTGCCCTCCCAGCCTGTGTTTATTTTTTACAGTACATGTAAAATATAACTATATTATGGTCACTGTTACCGAGGTCTTCACGAACATTGACATTCCCAACAAGCTCTGCATTATTAGAAATGACCAGATCCAACAGAGCTTCACCTCTAGTCAGGTCTTCCCTAAACTGGCCCAGAAAATTTTCCTGCAACAGGTTGAGGAAATGTCTCCCCTTTGCAGTTGAAGCTGAACCATGACACCAATTAATATCCCGGTAATTGAAATCTCCCATTATCACTACAGTACCAGTTTGTGCAGCCTGCTCCATCTGTTTATATAGCTGAACTTCCATCTCCTCAGTTATATGGGGGGTGGGGTTATAGATTACACCAAAATTATTTTTTTCAGTGTTTACCTCTCGTTGTAATTCCACCCACAAGGTTTCAACCTCCTCACAATCTTCACCCTCTAATGTCTCATTCACACTCACCTTCATATCACTTCTCACATACAGACATACACCACCACCTTTCTTATTCGAGATGTCTTTCCGAAACAGTGTAAAACCCTGTAGATTTACAGCCCAATCATGTGAAGAGTCTAGCCATGTTTCAGCAACACCAACTATATCTATATTTTCTTCCAGTACCAAGGCTTCCAGTTCCCTCATTTTGTTTGCTAGACTTCTGGCATTTGTGAACATACACTTTAACTTGCCTTTAAATGTTTCACTTTCAGTATCAGAAATTTAATTATTTGACATTATTTGGCCATTTTTATTTTTAATGCTGTTTTGTAATGAAAGGATCTCCTTAACCTGTTGTCTAGTCTTCTCCCCACAGTCTGTTTCTCTCCCACCAATATAGTCTGAGCCCTCTCTAACCTAACTACCCCTTTATTTTTTACATTGGCCTCCCTCCTCAGCCCTAGTTTAAATACTCCGCCACCCCAGCTAGAATTCTCTCCCTGGCTCAGCAGAGCCCCTTCCATGTAGGTGGAAATTATCTGCAGAATACAGTTTGTACCCCAATGAAAAGTCAGCCCAGTGCTCTAGGAACCCAAAGCCTTCTCCTCTACACCAAGACTTAAGTCATGCATTTAACTCCCTGAGCTCCCGCTGTCTTTCCTGTGATGCACATGACACAGGCAGTATTCCTGAGAATACTACCTTGGAGGTACATCCCTTCAGCTTGTAGCCTAGTTCTTTAAAATTATTCTTAAGGCTCCTCCACCTACCATGTATTCTATCGTTGGTACCCACATGGACCACAACAGCTGGATCATCACCAGCCCCCCCCCCAGTAATTTATCCACTCGTTCCACCACATGATGAACCCTGGCACCATGGAGACAGCAAGCAATTCAGTTGAGGCAGTCTTGGCGACTTCCTGATTATAGAATCCCCTACAACTACCAATTGTCTTGCCTTACCTGCAATACCATCCCGCCGACTACTAGGTGGGCTGTTCTCCCAGCTGTTAGGGAGATAAGTATCCACTAGGGCTGCCATTTCTGAGACCAACACCCTCGCATCATCACCCAACTTGGCAATTTTGCTTGGAATATCAGAAACAGGATTGGCCTTCCTTTTCTTGGACCCCTTTCTACTGCCCTTAACTACATTAACCCAGCTATATAAAAGAGTATCCGGCACACCAATTTTGAAACAAAGGTATTTTTTTATTTTGTTTTTAATGCCAGTGGCAGAGTGCGACGTTTCGCTCTAGGTGACCTTCATCAGGCACTGAGCCGCTATCAGCACCACTAGCGCTCGTCTATTCAGTTTCCCAGCACGGCTCAGTGCCTGATGAAGGTCACCCAGACCGAAACGTCGCACTTTGCCACTGGCATTAAAAACAAAATAAAAAAATACCTTTGTTTTAAAATTGGTGTGCCGCATACTCTTTTATAATTATGTTTGGGTTGGGCCCCTATCCGTGCAAAACCTCACCCTTCCACATATCTGGTGCTATCTGAACCTATACACACATACATTAACCCAGCTGCTTGCCTGATCCTGCTAACCCATCTCTTCACCCTCCTGTTCTATCCCACTAACTGATTGCTTAGTCAGCAGCATGCTTCGCTCAAGATTGTCTATCACCCTCAGTGTTGCATTCTGTTCCTCCTGATCTCTAATGTGAGCTTCCAGGTAAACAACATGCTCACATCTGACAACTCCGGCTCCAGTCGTGCATACATATGGCAAACTCTGCAGTGAAGAAAACCTCCAATCTTGCTGTCCATTATCCCAGTTACAAAAAAACAGTGAACAATTGTTAAAGTAAAAGGAGAGTACTTACAGGGGCTTTAACTCCTCTTTTTAACTCCGGTTTTAAAACTCCACTTATATCACAAGCCACTTAATTCAGCTAGCTCAGAACAGAGCTTCTTAAAAACTTTATAAATCCTGCAAGAGCAGGTATTCCTATGAAATGGAAAGATCAGTGAATGCCTGGTTCTTAAAAGTAAATGATATTATGAGAATGGAAGATCTGATATCATATGGTAATGAAAAGAGACGGAAGTTTAAAAAAACATGGGCAGAATGGATTTATTTTTGTGGTTCTCCTGAGTATCGCGTTGAACTTTTAAAAGATCATGATACAGGAAACTGACCGGGGGTCCCCTGTGGGGAGAGAGAAGTTTATATTTTATTTTTTTAAATTATTATATTTATTAATTTAATTATTTATTTATTTATATTGTTTTTCGATGTTATTGTCTGAAGATGCTGTTTATATTTAAAACAGAAATTTGCAAGGAAAGGGTAAAAAATAGAATAGTAAAATGTCTGTTTCCGTACTGTACATGTTTTTTTTTTATGTTATGTTTAAAAACATGTATAAATAAATAATTTATAAAAGAAGGAGGCTGAGAACCTGCCTTCTCATCAGTCTTACGACTGCCCGATTGAGTTACTTCCTGAGACTTCACCTCCTCGTGGATGGGTATATCCTCTCTCTCTGCCTGAAACCATGTCGGCATATGTCACAGGACCTGGAGAAGGGGTTTATCAGGAAATCTACTCCTACAGCCAGAGACGGATTCTTCTTTGTGTAAAAGAAAGATGGATCCCTTTGGCCCTGCATCGATTATCGTGGTCTGAATAAGATTACCGTCAAAAACAAGTACCCCTTACCATTGATGTCCGAGCTCTTTGACCGAATCCATGGAGCCAAGATTTTCACTAAGCTGGATCTACATGGGGCTTATAACTTGATACGCATCTGAAAGGGTGATAAGTGGAAAACCGCATTCAACACCAGAGATGGTCACTATGAGTACCTCGTGATGCCCTTTGGACTGTGTAATGCTCCAGCTGTGTTCCATGAGTTTGTGAATGATATATTCCAGCATCTGTTGTGTGTGTGTGGTGGTGTACCTGGATGACATCTTGGTCTACTCACCTGATCTTACGACACAACGGAAGCATGTTCGCCAAGTTCTGTTGCGGTTAAAGGGAAACAACCTGTATGCCAAACTGGAAAAATGTATCTTTTAAAATAAATCCTAACCGTTCCTGGGTTATATTGTTTCTGACCAAGGACTCCAGATGGATCCGGAAAAAGTCAAGTCTGTCTTAGCTTGGCCTCGTACTCAAGGTCTCCGTGCTATACAGAGGTTCCTGGGATTTGCTCATTTCTATAGTGAGTTTATCCCTAATTTCTCATCACTTACTGCTCCCATCTTAGCCCTCACCAAAAAGGGAGCAAGTGCCAAGAATCGGACCCCCGAAGCCGAAACTGCATTTACTGAGCATAAAAGTTACTTCACTTCTGCCTCCGTTTTACATCATCCAGACGTCTCACGGAAGTTCTCGTTGGAGATTGATGCCTCGTCCATTGGTGCTGGAGCACTTTTATTCCAAAGGAACTCTGAGAGGAAAGCTGTCTCCTGTGGTTTCTTCTGCAAAGTATTTTCAGCTGCAGAAAGAAAATATTCCATTGGTGATCGGGAGCTCCTCGCTATTAAATTGGCCATAGAAGAGTGGAGAAATCTGTTGGAGGGTGCTGCACACACTGTTATCATCTATACTGACCATAAAAATTTCATCTACCTACTGTCGGCACAACTTCTAAATCCATGTCAAGCCAGATAGTCTCTGTTCTTCTCCAGATTTAATTTTCTACTCCATTTCCGCCCAGCTGGCAAAAATGTCAAAGGTAGATGCTCTATCCCGTTCATTTGATACTACCAACCTGTAAGAGGATCCTCAGCACATCATCAACTCCTCACGCATAATAACTGTTACTCCTCTACATATTAGAGACATTCCTCCAGAGAAAACCTATGTTCATCCGCCAGACCGGAGAAAAATTCTCTCCTAGGGTAACAACTTCAAGTTAGCAGGTCATTCCGGCACTCGAAAGACTCGGGACTTTATCTCTCGCCACTATTGGTGGCCCACATTGCCCAAAGATGTTGTGGACTATGTCTCCTCGTGTACCAACTGTGCCCAAAATAAAATTCCTCACTCAAGGCCTGCGTGTTTGGTTCAAACTTTACCTGCCCCAAACAGCCCATGGCAACACATTGCCATGGATTTCATTACAGATCTCCCTTCCTCGGATAGATATATCACTATTTGGGTCATTGTGGATCGTTTCCCAAAGATGGCGCATTTAGTGTCTCTGTCTGGTCTTCCATCAGCTCGTCGCCTGACAAGTCTATTTGTTCTGAATATTTTTAGTTTGCATGGATTACCCTTCCATATCGTGTCTGATCGGGGCGTGCAATTCACTTCCATGTTCTGGAAAGCTCTGTGTAAGCTTCTGGATGTGAAATTGCACTTCTCATCTGCATAACATCCGCAATCCAACAGCAAAGTTGAAAGAATTAACCAAATACTTGAAAATTATCTCCGCCATTTCGTATCTGTTTAACACGACAACTGGGTACATCTCCTTCCATGGGCCGAATTCTCTTATAATAATCACACGACTGAATCTACTGCGGCTTCTCCATTTTTCATTGTTTATAGCTAACACTAGCATGTTCCTCTTCCTACACATGCTACATCTCCAGTTTCTGCAGCGAATGTTTCCTATGGGAGTTTTCTTCAGATCTGGCAGAAAATCAAGTCCACGATCCTGCCGGCGGTGGGTCCTATAAAGAGATATGCTGATAAGAAAGAAGGCTGCCTCCTCAGTTCCTTCCCGGGGTTTAGGTTTGGCTATCTTCAGAGAATATCCGCTTGAAAATCCCCTCCTATATATTTTCTCCCAGATTCCTTGGTCCCTTTGAGGTCTTGCAACAGATCAACCCTTTGCCTCCTTTGTGCTCAATCTTCCCAATTCTTTCCATGTCTCCCTCCTGAAGCCTGTAGTCCTCAACCATTACAGCAAGTCTTCTGATTCTTCTTCATCTCCTAGAAGTGCGGCTGATGTGTTTGAGGTCAAGGAAATTCTGGATCTCAAGAAGGTGGGAAGGAGGACTTTTTATCTTGTGGACTAAAAAGGGTTTTGTCCTGAAGAGAGATCTTGGGAACACAAAGAAAACATTGATGCCCCTGCGCTCATCAAAAAAATCCTCTTCCTGCCCTTTCCGCTGGCGTCTCCCTGCTCTGGGACGCTGATGCACTCGTGCGCGCTCATATCCGTTCCCAAGGGTTAGCGTGCGTCCCAGGAATATTGCTCCCAGCCTATCCTAGCACACCCTGGACCTTTTAAGGAACACTGCCCACTGCCCCCCACCTCCCCCTTGTAGATAGTGCCATACAGCCCCCACCTCCCCCTTGTAGACAGTGCCCCCCACCTCCCCCTTGTAGAATGTGCCATACAGTCCTCACCTCCCCCTTGTCGACAGTGCCCCCCACCTCACCCTTGTAGACAATGCCCACCAAACAAATAAAAGCAAAAAAATTTTCCCACGATGAACAGAGCTGCTCCTCAACGCTGACGGCATCCATGTGTAGGCCGGCATGATCTAGTGACATCATCACACCGGCCTGTGCAGGGATCCTGTCCCTGCACCTTATAGGCTGCAGGCCGAAAGGCATGTAGCCTAGTAAATGGCAGAACAAGGAGATACCTCCCTGCTCCGCCATAGTGTTCAGTAGTATCTGCGTCCCAAGGATGCAGGTAATATTGAATGTTGTGTCGCTATCGCTGTAGCAGCCATAGCGGCTGCTAGCGGCGCCACTGGCCGTGGGGAGCCGTGTCCCTCATGCTGCGGGCCCAGTAGCCGGCGCTACGCCTGCTACAATGGTAGTTACGCCACTGGTCATGACGCTTTGTGCGCCATGCACAACATTGTGATGCTGAATGACGTCGGGACCTCCACTGCACCCGGAGCCAAAGAGGAGGGTAAGTAAAAGATTACTGTCTGCTGGGGCCCTGTATCCAAGCCTACCATTTGGTATGCTTAGATACAGGGCACAGCAGACAGGATCACACATGGTGTGATTTTGTCTGATGGGCCCTGTATCTAAGCTCACCTTGTGGTATTCTTAGATACAGGGACCAACAGACAGTATTACGCATGGGCCCGTTATCTAAGTCTACCGTGTGGTAGGCTTAGATACAGGGCCCAGCTGACAAGATCTCACATTGGCCATGTATCTAAGCCTACTATGTGGTAGGCTTATATACAGGGCCAGCAGACAGGATCACACATGGGCCCTATCAGTGGTGGATTAAGAATACCATAGGCCCTGGGCTGTTCCACAAACTTGGGCCCAACTTCCCCACCACCGCTCTGCCGTGTCTATAGTGAACACCACCTTTTTGTGCGAATATTGACAAATGGTTGTTACGATTCTCCTTCTCAAAGGGCTGTGTCCCTACATACTAACAGTCTCCAACCATCGCTGACAGTATCACACTGTTCAGGGACACTTCCTCTTGACAATGGGAATGACACAAAGATATGTAGAATTCAAGGATTTCCTACAACAGACATGTCAGGAGAGGGGACAGATCCTCTATAGATCCAGTGACTCACAGGTGATGTCTTCTCTGATGGGAGTCTGGTTTTTTTTCTTCTCCATCTGACGCAGACTGTTATGGCGACTTCTCCTGATGAGACATCTTTGTCCATCACTTCTGCAACCATTTCCAGCCTCTATAGAAACACACAAATTTAGACACCAAGACACAGGCCCATACATTAAAGGGGTTGTCCGGACACAGACCGTTTTTATACTGATGACCTATCGATGTGCCCGGACAACCCCTTTTACTCAGACTAATAAATTTGGACCCCAGACTAGATCATAGAATACATACAGACCCCAGACCTTCTAAACTATTTCAGTCCCCAGACAAGACCCCCTAAACAAATACAGACCCCAGAACAAGCACCCTGAATAAATACAGACCTCAGACCAGCCACCCAGACCTCACCCCCTACACTAATACTGATCCCAGACCTGACTCCCTTAATGCAGACCCAAGACCAGACCCCCTAAACTAATACAGACCCCTAAATAAAGACCCCTAAACTGATATAGACCCTAGACCAGGCCCCCTAAATACAGACCCCAGACCTCAAACTAATACAGACCCCCTAAATACAGACCTGACCCCCTACACTAATAATGATACCAGACCTGACGCCCTTAATACAGACCTCAGACCAGACCCCTAAATACAGACCCCAGACCTGACCCCCTACACTAATAATAATCCCAGACCTGACTCCCTTAATACAGACCCCAGACCAGATCCCCTAAACTAATACAGACCCCTGAATACCGACCCCATAAACTAATACAGACCCAAGACCCCTAAATACAGACCCCATAAACTAATACAGACCCCAGACCCCTAAATACAGACCGCCTAAATATAGACCCCATAAACTAATACAGAGCCCAGACCCCTTAAACTAACTCAGACCCTAAACCCCTTAAACTGATACACACCTCAGACCTCATAAATACAGACCCCAGACCCCTTAAACTAATACAGACACCAAACCTCCTAAATACAGATCAGACCCCCTAAATACAGTCCCCAAACCAGACCCCCTAAATACAGATCCCACACCAGACTCCCTAAATACAGCCTCCTTAAACAAAGCCATCACCTTATACATACATAGCAGCTCTCCTCAGTCTTCTCTGTGGAATTTTGCCGTTGCTCATGGACCTGCGGTCATGTGACCAGCAGGTCTCTAAACAGTAGCAAGAACTGCAGAGGTGAGGTCATGTGACCTTATGTCTAGTCCTTTTGCAGGACATATACAATGCCATTTGGGCGCGGTTTTTGCCGCGATTCGTGACGCGACAAAACTACTTTGTACTTTGGGCGGCCATGGGCCCCCCGGGAGCCTCGGGCCCCAGGCAGCCACCCAAAATGCCCTATGATGATCCGCCGTTGGGCCCAATATCTAAGCCTACTGTGAGGTAGACTTAGATACAGGGTCCAGCAGACAGTATCGCATAACGTCTGCTGAGCCCTGTATCCAGGTCCGTATTTGCCACCAGGCAATAGCGCTCTGCCCGGGGACTCTAGCACTGCTCCCGGCAGTGTCCATATATGGACAGTGATGTCGGGAGCTCCCGAGGTAAAAGTTTAATGTATACCTGTGACGGATGCATCTGTCACCCATAGGCTCCCAGGCCTAATTCACATCTCCGCAGATTCCGACGAAAATGCTGCGCTATTGTTTCCAGTATAATCACAGACATCCTAACGAAACCCATTAAAGTCAAAGAGTTCCGTCGGGCGCCAGTTGTCTCCTGCACATCCGGCATTTTCGTTGTTCTGCTCCTCTGATGGAGAAGAACAATGGAATACCGAACGCAGATGTGAACAGGGCCTTACTTGGTTACTAGAGATCATTCACCTACTTTTGAATGACCGCTAATAACTCCTTTGTATCCCTAGGTTTTTTTAGTGGCGCCTGTGCCTGAGATGAGCAGGAATTCTGTTCTCCCAGTTCATTGTCCTACTTTTAAAAGTAAACTGACCAATGACAGCTTAGAACTGTAAGGGTATGTTCACACGGCCTATTTTCGGCAGTTTTTCGTGCCGGAAACGGCCGAAAAACGGCCGAAAGATCGGAAGCAGAACGCCTCCAAACATCTGCCCATTGATTGCAATGGGAAATATGGTGTTCTGTTCCGATGGGCCGTTTCTTTACGCGGACGTTTTGAAAAACGGCCGCATAAAAAAGTGGACACGAAAAAGAAGTGCAGGACACTTCTTGGGACATTTTTGGAGCTGTTTTTCATATACTCTATTGAAAAAAGCTCCAAAAACGGCCGTAAAAAATGCTGCGAAAATCGCGAGTGGCTTAAAAAACTTCTGAAAATCAGGAGCAGTTTTCCCATGAAAACAGCTCCGTATTTTGAGACATTTTTGACTCAGCGTGTGAACATACCCTAACTGCTTCGATAACTGTAACGGTCCTAAGAAAGGTAAGTATGATAGTTGTTTTGCTTTTTTATGTGTTACTAATCTTTTATTTTTTTGTGTTTGAGTCTTTATTACAGGTTCGGGTGTTGGACTACGTCGGATTCGAGGACTACTTGGACGTAAAATGGGGGGGGTTAATATAAAGAATTGGAGAAAACTATTTGGCCCCCCCCCCCTTTTTCTTAACCAGCCAGATACAACATAGCAACAGCAGGCTAGCATTACCAGGGTGGGAAGGGCAACGTTTTCTAGTCTTTCCTAGCCTAATAATACCAGCCTGCGACCGCCTCAGTGCAGGACCGTATTTGGAGTTGGTGCTGCCCTAGGCACCTTTAGTGCTAACACCCCCGATAAAGCAGCTTTGCCACCACAAAAATCGCATCATGTGCTAATTGTTGCGGGTTTTACCTCCACAATGAATTCAATAAGGAAAACCTGCAACAGAAAACCAGCAATCCCGCAACATAAATTGACATGCTGCGGATTAAAAGAAAGGCTCCACAGGTCAATTTATGAATGTTTTTTTGATTGTTTTTTTATGCAGCATGTGGATGAGATTTAAATTTCACCCACTTTACTGTATTACACTGCGGATTTTTCGCAATTAAATCAGTTGCAGAAAATCTACAGTGTTTATGCTACGTGTGAAAATACCCTAAAATAAATGCTCAGTGATACCCCATTAACATTTCCTCCCCTGCCCCCCCACATAAACACTGGGGCCCATTTCCCCCATTATTGCTCAGGTCATTCCTGCAGCGAAGCTCCTTCCCGACTGAAGCAAATTATGCCCTGTCGGTTACATCAGTACATTGTCCTACTTTTAAAGGTAGGCCAATTAACTAAGGTAACCTTGGATCATATGTTGTAAACTAAGCAATGACAGCTTAGAGGAAGGTAAGTATGATAATGATTTTGCATTTTTAGTTATTAGTGATACTGATGTTTTGGTTTTCTGATGTTCGGTCATTGGACTACTTCGGATTCGAGGACTACTTAGATGGCAGCGTTTTTATTTTCATTAAAATGGTTAACAAGGTTAACATGATTCCCCTAAAACGTCTTTTGAATTGTCATTCACTAATCTGGATAAAACATGCAAAGGGATATCAAAAATTTATAAGGTATTAAAATGGTTAACAAGATTTATGTGGGGGGTTTTATTTCAATAAAATATATTTTCTGTGTTGGTGGTTTTTTAACTTCATTACTACTGCCTTAGGCCTCATGCACACGACCGTAGCCGTGTGCACGGCCGTGATTTTCGGGTCGGCCAGGAGCGGACTGTCAGCTGCAGGCCGCCCGCAAATCGCGGGACATGGACATGGCCGCCGCCATTGTTTTCAATGAGCCCGGACCGCAGAACAGGGCCATAATAAGACATGCCCGTTCTTTCTGCGGTCCGGGCTCCCGGGCCGTGCAAGGACCGCAAAAACTACGGTCGTGTGCATGGCCCCATAGAAAAGAATGGGTCCGCAATTCTCCCGTGGATTTTCGGGGGAATTGCGGCCGCAAAAACACGTTCGTGTGCATGGGGCCTAAGTCTGATACACAGCATCAATTACTAATGTGGGGCTTACTGTTAGCAGGTGCAAAGGCTAACACTAACCCCCCCATTATTACCCCGGTACTCACCACCACCAGGGGTGGTGGGAAGAGCCGGGTACAATCCAGTACCCGACCATCTGAAGTGGGGTGGCTGCAGGCTGGTATTATTAGGCTGGGAAAGCCCAAAAATAATGGGCCTTCCCACCCTGGTAATGCTTAGGAGATCGAGCGATGCAGCTGAAAGCTGCGGGCCATCAGCCATGATAAGAAGTTGAAGTGCTGCCTTTAATTATTTTGGAGTATATATATATATATATATATATATATATATATATATATATATATATATATATTGGAGACAGCATATCTATAGCACTAGGACCCCTATAACTACCGATGGGATTAGATACAGTGGCTCAGCAGACTTTATCACATATGATAGGCTTAGATAGATAGGGTGCAGCTCGGTGACATTGTTGCTCCAGCGCTGAGAGATAAGTATAATAATTGCTTTGCTTTTTTATGTGTTACAAATTTTTTTTGTGTTTTCGTACAGGTTCGGTTGTTGGACTACGTCAGATTCGAGGACTAGTTCGATGATGGTGTCTTTTTTATTCTCAATAAAATGGTTAACAAAGGTTGTGTGGGGGTTTTCTATTTTAATAAAATATTTATTCTACGTCTTTGTATTTTTTTAAACTTTACTACTACCGCCATAGTAATGGGCACTGGCTGATTGACAGTAGCCATTACGAAGGTGGGGCTTAATGTTAGCCAGTGAAAGGCTAGCACTAACTCACAGTATTACCCCGGTACCCACCGCCACCAGGGGAACTGGGAATAGCCGGGTGCGATCCATGAGCAGCTGTGGCCAATCCGAGAACAGTGGGCGTGTCTTGGACACCGTCTAAGAAGCGGTGTGGGGAACAGACGGCAGAGCAAGACAGGAGGGCACCGCAGCAGGTCAGATAAGTAAATGTTCTGTGTCATGTATTGACTTCAATTGTATCCGCGTCCTTAAGAAGCGGATACAATTGAAAGAGCCGGTGAAGCAAAGAAACCATTAGTTCCCTTCCTCATCATTCGGCGCTTTTCTTGTGGCACCGCCTACCATCGCTTCACTGGAGCAAGCCAGATCAGAAAAGACCAGGCCTGTGTAACGCCCATGGCCACGGACCGTCGGCATTACTCACCCCCGACGGCCACAGCTTGGATCCGTGAGCTCTGGTCCTCATCTCCTCCTCAGGAGATGCCAGCGCTCACTTCCGGTTCATTCTGCTGTGTCCCGTAGGGTGCGCGCACACGCTCGTGTCCGGCGCTAAAGGGCCAGCACACGTACATGAAGAAAATCATTAATTAGCCCATACTCAAAGTGGACTATAAGAAGGGCCCTGCCCCTTCCTTCATTGCCTGAGCGTTGTTGTGTTTACCCATGTTAGTCTTGCAAATGGTAGCTTAGTTTTATTGTGTTCCCGTACCTGCTACCTGTATCCCATGCTACCGATGTTCCTGTGCCTTAGAAGTTGGAGTCGTGTTGTGCCTCTGATCCCGCCTGCTGTGTTACACCACGCCTGGTGTCATTTGCCACGCTTTGCATCATCTGCCGTCTGAAGTGCCATCTGTGCCTAGCCACTGCGACTGTCTGGACTATTCAGTTACCCTTTGTATTATTGGGTACTCTGTTGTTTGGCCAGCTGACTCCCCGCTACGGCGGTGCGATCTAGTGGGTCCACACACCCACAGATCGTGATAGTCTGCATCAGCGGAAACTTTATTCCTGAGCCCCGCTGACGCTAGTAACTCCTAGCATGGGGACACCTTTGTATCTGAAGGAGTCCCCGAACTAGGTTTATAGTGGCGCACGTACCCAAGATGCGCCAAAATTCTGCCACATCTCGGGTGATCCTGCGCCACTTACAAGGCTCAGTAAACTAAGCAGTGACAGCTCTAAGCTGTCATTGATTAGTTTACATCACATAGTTTTAAAAGTAGGCCAGTGAACTGAGGTAACCTGGGACCATGTGATGTAAACTAAACTATGACAGCTTAGGGCTGTCACTGCTTCGTTTAATATCATAGACCCAGGAAGGTAAGTATAATAATGGTTTTGCTTTTTTACTTATTAAGGTTATTAATGGTTTTAAAGGTTCGGTCATTAAATTTTGTCGGATTCGAGGACGACTTCAATGACAGTGTTATTATTATCAATAAATTGGTTAACAAGGGTTGTGTGGGGGGTTTTATTTCAATAAAATATTTTTTCTGTGTATCTTTTTTTAAACTTTATTACTACTGCCTTAGTAATGGTGGCTGTCTGGTTTATAGTGTCTATTACTAAGACGGGGCTTAATGTTAACCAGTGAGGAGGCTATCACTAACCCCCCATTATTACACCGGTACCCACCGCCACCATGGGTGTCGGGAAGAGCCGGGTACAATCCAGTACCCAAGCATCTGTAGTAACGGTTGGGGCTTGGGGCAGCCGCAGGCTACAATCCATTACCCGACCATCTGTAGCAACAGTCGGGCTCTGGGGCAGCCATTGGCTGGTATTATTAGGCTGGGAAGGCCCATAAACAATGGACCTTCCCATCCTGGTAATGCTAGGCTGCTGCTGCTTTATTGTATCTGGCTGGTTATGAAAAATGGGGGGGGGGGGGCACATCGTTTTAAAAATAATAATAATAATGATTGCAAAAAACAACATGGGGTCCCCCCCAATTTTCATAACCAGACAGATACAATAATGCAGCTGGAGCCTAGCATTACCAGGATGGGAAGGTCCATTGTTTATGGGCCTTCCCAGCCTAATAATACCAGCCAATGGCTGCTCCAGAGCCCGACTGTTGCTACAGATGGTCGGGTACTGGATTGTAGTCTTCCCACCCTGGTAGTTGCTTGAGAAAGGCCCCATGGGGTAGGGCTGAAACATCGCGCATGTGGTGAATAAATTATCCACTTTTTCACTATCTATGGAAGTGCTGCCTTGAATTTTTTTTGGAGTATCTACTGGAATTGTGGGACACTGGTCACATGTCCTATCGAGGCTCTTGGCACCCTATTTGATCGTTTGACAACAGTTCTGCTTTCTTTACCAGTTTAAAGAGGCTCTGTCACCAGATTTTGCAACCCCTATCTGCTATTGCAGCAGATAGGCGCTGCAATGTAGATTACAGTAACGTTTTTATTTTTAAAAAACGAGCATTTTTGGCCAAGTTATGACCATTTTTTTAATTATGCAAATGAGGCTTGCAAAAGTCCAAGTGGGTGTGTTTAAAAGTACAAGTCCAAGTGGGCGTGTATTAGGTGCGTACATCGGGGCGTTTTTAATACTTTTACTAGCTGGGCGCTCTGATGAGAAGTAACATCCTCTTCTCTTCAGAACGCCCAGCTTCTGACAGTGCAGATCTGTGACGTCACTCACAGGTCCTGCATCGTGACGGCCACATCGGCACCAGAGGCTACAGCTGATTCTGCAGCAGCATCAGCGTTTGCAGGTAAGATCGACTTACCTGCAAACGCTGATGCTGCTGCAGAATCAGCTGTAGCCTCTGGTGCCGATGTGGCCGTCACGATGCAGGACCTGTGAGTGACGTCACAGATCTGCACTGTCACAAGCTGGGCGTTCTGAAGAGAAGAGGATGTTACTTCTCATCAGAGCGCCCAGCTAGTAAAAGTATTAAAAACGCCCCGATGTACGCACCTAATACACACCCACTTGGACTTGTACTTTTAAACACACCCACTTGGACTTTTGCAAGCCTCATTTGCATAACTACAAAAATGGTCATAACTTGGCCAAAAATGCTCGTTTTTTTAAAATAAAAACGTTACTGCAATCTACATTGCAGCGCCTATCTGCTGCAATAGCAGATAGGGGTTGCAAAATCTGGTGACAGAGCCTCTTTAAATATACATATATATATATATATATATATATATATATATATATATATATATATATATACAGGGCAGGAAATAAGTATTTGATCCCTTGCTGATTTTGTAAGTTTGCCCACTGTCAAAGACATGAACAGTCTAGAATTTTTAGGCTAGGTTAATTTTACCAGTGAGACATAGATTATATATAAAAAAAAAAAAAAAAAATCAAATTGTCGAAATTATATATATTTATTTGCATTGTGCACAGAGAAATAAGTATTTGATCCCTTTGGCAAACAAGACTTAATACTTGGTGGCAAAACCCTTGTTGGCAAGCACAGCAGTCAGACATTTTTAGTAGTTGATGATGAGGTTTGCACACATGTTAGATGGAATTTTGGCCCACTCCTCTTTGCAGATCATCTGTAAATCATTAAGATTTCGAGGCTGTCGCTTGGCAACTCGGATCTTCAGCTCCCTCCATAAGTTTTCGATGGGATTAAGGTCTGGAGACTGGCTAGGCCACTCCATGACCTTAATGTGCTTATTTTTGAGCCACTCCTTTGTTGCCTTGGCTGTATGTTTCGGGTAATTGTCGTGCTGGAAGACCCAGCCACGAGCCATTTTTAATGTCCTGGTGGAGGGAAGGAGGTTGTCACTCAGGATTTGACGGTACATGGCTCCATCCATTCTCCCATTGATGCGGTGAAATAGTCCTGTGCCCTTAGCAGAGAAACACCCCCAAAAAATAATGTTTCCACCTCCATGCTTGACAGTGGAGACGGTGTTCTTTGGGTCATAGGCAGCATTTCTCTTCCTCCAAAAACGGCGAGTTGAGTTAATGCCAAAGAGCTCAATTTTAGTTTCATCTGACCACAGCACCTTCTCCCAATCACTCTCAGAATCATCCAGATGTTCATTTGCAAACTTCAGACGGGCCTGTACATGTGCCTTCTTGAGCAGGGGGACCTTGCGGGCACTGCAGGATTTTAATCCATTACGGCGTAATGTGTTACCAATGGTTTTCTTGGTGACTGTGGTCCCAGCTGCCTTGAGATCATTAACAAGTTCCCCCCGTGTAGTTTTCGGCTGAGCTCTCACCTTCCTCAGGATCAAGGATACCCCACGAGGTGAGATTTTGCATGGAGCCCCAGATCGATGTCGATTGACAGTCATTTTGTATGTCTTCCATTTTCTTACTATTGCACCAACAGTTGTCTCCTTCTCACCCAGCGTCTTACTTATGGTTTTGTAGCCCATTCCAGCATTGTGCAGGTCTATGATCTTGTCCCTGACATCCTTAGAAAGCTCTTTGGTCTTGCCCATGTTGTAGAGGTTAGAGTCATTGACTGATTAATTGAGTCTGTGGACAGGAGTCTTTTATACAGGTGACCATGTAAGACAGCTGTCTTTAATGCAGGCACCAAGTTGATTTGGAGCGTGTAACTGGTCTGGAGGAGGCTGAACTCTAAATGGTTGGTAGGGGATAGTACTTATTTCTCTGTGCACAATGCAAATAAATATATATAATTTTGACTATGTGATTTTCTGGTTTTTTTCAAATATAATCTATCTCTTACTAGTAAAATTAACCTAGCCTAAAAATTCTAGACTGTTCATGACTGTTCATGACTTTGACAGTGGGCAAACTTACAAAATCAGCAAGGGATCAAATACTTATTTCCTCCACTGTATATATATATATATATATATATATATATATATATATACAGTATATACGCACCCACAGAAATGTATGCCCCTGGCTGCTAAGGCTCATGAGCCCTGGTGTAAGAATTCAGCTTGGGCCCCCCAACACCACCAGACCCCTGTGCATGCCTATGCCCAGCTGCCTTGCCCAACAGACCCCATAAATGCCGCCACAGTATAATGCCCCCCATAGCTGCCCCCACAGTATAGTACCACCACACAACATAATGCCCCCATAGCTGCCCATCAAATAGTATAATAGCCCCCATAGCTGCCCCCCAAACAGTATAATACCCCCCATAGCTGACCACAGTATAATGCCCCCATAGCTTCCCCCACAGTATAATGTCCGCATAGCTGCCCCCCCCACAGTCTAATGGCCGCATTAGCTGACCCACAGTATATTGCCCCTATAGCTGCCCCCACAGTATATCCGCACCCATAGCTGCCACATACAGCATAATGCTCTCATATAGTATAATGCCCCCCATAGCTTCCCAATACACTATAATGCCTCATACAGTATCATGCCCCCCATAGCTGCCCCATACAGTATAATGCCCCCCATACAGTATAATGCCCCCATAGCTGTCTCATACAGTATAATGCCCCCATAGCTTCTCCATACACTATAATGCCCCACACAGTATAATGCCCCCCATAGTTGCCCCATACAGTATAATTCCCCAATAGCTGCCCCATACAGTATAATGCCCCCCATACAATATAATGCCCTCCATAGATGCCACTTACAGTATAATGCCCCCCATAGCTGCCCCAAACAGTATAAGGCCCCCCATACAATATAATGCCCTCCACAGCTGCCGCATACAGTATAATGCCCCATGCAGTATAATGCCCGCCCCCGCTGCCCCATATAGTATAATCCCCCCATACAGTATAATGTCCCCATAGCTGTCCTATACAGTATAATGCCCCCATACAGTATAATGCCCCCTTAGCTGTCCCATACAGTATAATGCCCCCTTATCTGCCCAATATCCAGTATAATGCCCCCATACAGTATAATGCCCCCTTAGCAGCTACCATATGAGCCCCCCCATACCCAGTATAATGCCCCCATATGTATGTATGTACCTAATAGAAAAATAATAACATAATTACTTACCTATTCCCATTCCCACGACGGATGGAAGAGATCCTTCTCCTACTTTGCACTGTGCTGTGAGTGGCTCGGCACAGGCAGACACGATGACATCACTACATTGCGCCTGCCTATGCCGAACCGCTCGGTACAGTCAATGCTGGAGACACAGATTCAGTTGGAAGCGGGACCAGCGCGGTCAGCGCTGTGTGGCAACGAGGCCCTGCAGGCCCCCAGGCTTAGGGGCACGGTCACAGTTGCGACCGCTGCGACCCCTATAGCTACACCACTGGTTCAAACATAATAAACATCAGTAGCAAAACATAAGTATACTGCTACTCCTTCTGCCACTCCTTCTCTGGAACTCCACCTAGGAGGAATAAAATACAGCACAAATAGCAAACCTTAAAAGGCACAATGCCTAAATAAATAGACCATACTATGGCATATGTACAATATATACAATATATACAATCTACATACAATCTAGGAAAAGCAAAGTTCCCTTTAAGATTTGAGAATCCTCCCCCAAATTCTTACAGGATAATGGTCATGTAGGTTGCATAACCGAGAAATCCATGTTTTAATGCCCCGGTGCCCTGATCACAATTGCCCAGGAGGCGGACCCTTCATGTGCAGTGCCCAGGGCTCTCTGCACTGAACGCCAATCAGTCAGAGCAGAGGGGAAAGGCTTTGCAGATTTCAGTGAAGAGAGCCCTCGGTCCTGCACATGAAGGGGCCGCCTCCAAGGCACCCATAGCATTAAAACGTGTATTTCTTTGTCATGCACCCTGCATGACCATGACCCCAGGTATGTTGACACTACTCTCCCCTTCCTCTATATACCGCTGTCAGACGTTTATAGGGTTCAAAACTGCGGACAGACTCCCTTTAAACTAAAAATAGTGGGTTTTTTTTCTTGTGGATTTTGCTTCAGATTGTACTGCATATAAGCAGCTAATCTGCAGCAAAATCTGCAACATTTGGTATTCATATAGAATTTGGACTTCCCCATTCAACTCAATGTGGAAAATGCACAACAAATCAAAACCGCAGGTCCTTTTTCTCGCATGGAAATTTTGCACAGCATGTGGATGAGATTTGTTAAAATCTTATCCACTTTGTTGCTACTGTAATAAACTGGGGATATTCCGCCTGCAAACCTGGACAGAAAAGCAGAATTTCTGCTAAGTGTGAATGTAGTCTATGTGTCTCTCTCATCAGGGCATAAAGTCCATTTTGTTAATTCATTATTTTTTAATCATGATAAAACACCTCCAGTGTTTGTCAGTCTCCTGGATTTTATGCATGATTCTGAAACAGTTCTGTACAAATAAGAGAACAGAGGTGGTTTCTTTTCGCCTGATCCCTTCCATTTTAGGCAGACATATGGGTGGGACTTTCTGTGGCTGGTCTATTGCCAACAAAGCATTGAGGGGGGGGGGGGGCTCCTTCTGCAGCTCCTTGTATCACAGGGAAAAGGGTTAGCTGTTCTCCTGTGACATTTATAGAAAGCATTTTATATATGTCTCACAATTTTAAGTGCAATATGTGCAATATGAGACAGGATGGAATAAAAATAGAGAAAGGTATTAAGGAACATAAGCTTTTTGGAGATTTAAACCTAGATATTGCAGAGACATGGACCACGATGAGAAGAAAATACATAAGAGTTAATGACTTTTAAATATTAAAAGTCAAACAGAACATTGTTATTGCAATAATAATTCATGTAGAACCAGTCACTTCATTTGCATCCATAATTAATTTTCTTTATTATTTACATTATAAATTAAATTCTGCTTAAATGAACCATGATTATTCACAGTGAATCAAAACAGAAATGATACATATTAAAGAAACAAGACCCATTATGGAGAATATGTTTTTGATTTTTATCAACAATTTTTTTTGCAAAAGGGCAAACTCTAGGCTTAGGCAAGTAGGTTTATTGTAAGGACAGATAAGGGAGATGGTCAAAACATTCTGATGGAGCCATGTAGCGTAGCTAATTATTATAGATCACTGTAGAACCATATTTATATAAAGAGAAATCGGGATTACATAGACTACGACATTTTATGTGGTTGTTTACGGATATTAAAGCTGGAAAATAACGAAGCAAGACAAAAAAATAATAATAGTGCAAAGAACTTTTATATTGGTGAAGACTTGAGAATAATGTGTATGGTAAGAAAAGAGTGGCCAACCTTAACCTTCCTCTTGAATCCACAAATGTCCTCACAGATCTTATTTTAGACACATTTTAACAAAAACTCAGAATACTGGAAAATCAATTTATGCTTAGAAAATTTGAAGCAAAGAGAAAAAGAGAATAACCAGCCCCAAGATTGATGGGCTCTGTCATAGAAATAATAGTTTATCTACTGAGTTTAAAGACCCTAACAGACGGCTGGACATCCTGGAGTCACACTAAGTCAGATTTGTCAGTACTGTCACAGGAACATGATGTGGCGCTTTGTAAAAACTGTCATTAAATTGACTTGTGTCTCATATATATATATATATATATATATATATATATCTGTATATATACATATATAGATATATATATATATCTATATATAAATGTTGCTGGGAGCATGATAATTTCTTATTATTACTACTGAAGGAGAGAAAAATAATAATAATAATAATAATAATAATAATAATAATAATAAGAGACTTAGTTAGACCAATGAGAAAAGTTAATGTACATCTGACCAGTGGAAATTTCACTTTTGGTCTAATAAGTCTAATTTGAGATTTTTATTTCTAACAGTTGTATCTTCCTAAGATGCAGAGAAGGTCCACATAATGTCTGGATGTATGGTTCCTGCTTGTTATATGGTTCAAAGTAAGGGCCTGTTAATATCAGCGTTGGCTTTCCGTTCCGGGGTTCCGTCAGAGGTTTCCATCGGGTGAACCCCGCAACGGAAAGCCAAACTGAAACCACAGCTTCCGTTTCCGTCACTATTGGTATCAATGGTGACGGAAACATTGCTAATGGTTTCCGTTCGTCACCATTCCAGCAGGTTTCCGTTTTAATGACGAAATCAATAGCGGAGACGACTGCGCTATTGATTCCGTCGGAAAAACGGAAACCTGCCGGAATGGTGACAAATGGAAACCAATAGCAACGTTTCCGGCACTATTGATACCAATAGTGACGGAAACGGAAGCTGTGGTTTCAGTTTGACTTTCCGTTGCAGGGTTCACCCAACGGAAACCTGGAACGGAAAGCGAACGGTGATGTGAACAGGCCCTAAGAGGTATGATGGTGTGGTGGTGCTTTGTTCATGACACTGTTGGCAATATACTGAATTGAGGGCATAGATAACCAGCATGGTTACTACCGTTTTGTACAGAAACATGCCATTCCATTCTGCTTGCGCTTCGTTGACCTATAACTTTGTTTTCAACAGTACAATTACCCAAACTTATCCCTTGCTCTAAACTTAATAGAGATGGTTGAGGGTGAATAAGACTAAAGAGAGATTTGGTTAAACTTTTTTTGCTCACTGCATAATCCTATTTGTCACTGCTTGATCTCATTTGATGACTTTCTTACATTATTCAAAAATATAGAGATACAGTATCTTTACTATAAGACAGTCTGTTTAAACTTTTGTCTGGTATTGTACATTTGGAAATATCATAATTCTTCCTTTATAACTCCTTCCCGCCCTATGACATAATAATACGTTGTGGTGAGCAAGTAATTTCCGCAAATCACTGTACTAATACATCATGGTGATGGTACGGGATCAGGAGTGCGCCAATACCAATGAGTGGCAGCTGTAATTTACAGCCGACATACTGCTGTAATGGCCTGGATTAGAAAAAAAACGCTGATCCCGACTGTTTAACCCCTTAGATGTTGCACCTCCCTGATCTGATTGCCGGGTGCTGATAGGATGTCATAGCAGATGGGGGCCTAACAAGGTTCCTAGGTCTGCCATGTGTATGTGCCTAAGGCCCAAGGTATAACACTGACTGACAATTTTACACTGCAATACAGGAGTATTTCAGTGTGTTATAGAAGTGATCAAAGGATTATGCACCTTATTCCCATTGTGGAGCAAAATATATTAGAAAATAGAATTTTTAGTTTTATTCAACCCCTTAATGACCAGGCCTTTTTGCGCGTTAATGACCAAGGATTATTCTTTGTTTTTTCACTATCGGATTCTAAGAGTCGTAATTTTTTTTTTACTATGTCGACATAGCCTTACAAGGGTTTGTTTTTGCAGGACGTTTGTATTTTTTAACTGCACCATTTTTGGGTGCATATAAGATATTGATTAACTTTTATTAATTTTATTTTAGGAAAGAATTTAAAATAAGCAGCTATTCCAGCATTGATTTTTGCCTTATAAATTTACGTCGTTCACTATGTGGCATAAATAACATGTTACCTTTATTCTACGGGTTTGGCACGATTACGGGGATACCAAATATGTAAAGGTTTTAGATGTTTTTCACTTCATTGGGAGAAGACTGCAATACTGTGAATCGCCGCTACATCCGTGTCGACGATTCACAGTGAGCAAGTAGAAATGAAGGGGAAGCAGCGCTCGTACCGACCCTAAAGCTATTGATGGTCTATCCTGAGGATAGGCCATCAATTTTTAGGGACTGGAAAACCCCTTTAAAAGGAACCTTTTAGCACACTCATGGTGCCGTAACAATGGATACAAGCCAGTGCTAAAGGTATGATTTATCTAAAATGATGCAGCACTTTAGAGTAACACATAGTTTCGTTTAAATCACCTGTCACTATATCATACTGCCTGCAGTTAGGGCAACATTAACAGGCTGACAGATTCACATAAACAAAATAGAAAATACAGGATTTGTTTTGGTACAATCTTAAAACCCCATCTATGATCAAAAATAGATGCATAAGAGCAAAGGAGAAAAAAAGTTGTTAAAACAGTGGAATAACAATTGCGGTTACAGGGGGGGCGGGTCGACCTGGAATGGGCGAACCCCACTTAAAACTGGATCCACGGATTTAACGAAGCACTAGGTGTATGCTGCGTCTTATATCATTTACTAATGCTGCCCGGCCGGATGTGGCAGTGGGCCATGTGTACCAGGCCATGAAGGCAAGAGGAGTGAGAAGTGGGGAGTACATTTGTTTAAATTTTTATGTTGGTTCTGGGGTTCATGCTTAAGGGGGACAAGGCTATTCAAAAGTGTGGCATGGGGCCCAGCACAATGTAGTTACACCCCTCTGTGTAAATATTATTCTAGTTCTATATGTAACCCATTTATTCATTTTACACTTACGTTTTTAGTCTTCTTTTCTCTTCAGCAGGGGGGTATCAAGCTCACAAGTGCTTACCACACACTGGAGCTGAGCCACTCCCTCTGCCCTATCCAGACACAGCAGTTGGCGTTGCTGGGATTGCTCTTCATCGCTTTGGACCTTTAGCAATAATAAAAATTATTAAGTGAAAGAAAAAATAAATCTATATAAACATTGTAAAGAGCTTCGTTATTAGTTCTACAGAGGTTTAAACGTTAGGGTTAACACTTATGACGTTGAGCGTGACATCAAGATGTGCTAGATTGCAGCATGAGACTGCTGAGCAACTTAAATACACCCCAGCTAGACGCACATTGGAGCTGCTGCTTACTGGTTAAAAAGCAACAATTCAGTCCAAAAAAAATAAATAAATCAAATACTGCAAAATTATTGTTAACCTACCTGCTGGCCTCACTTGCTTGGTTCTGCTTCTGCTTCCTCATTCCGGTCCCCATTTTCCAGAATCCAAGATGGCTGGTGCTGTCTCAGACTTGCATATAGAAACATTGCCTGCCAGTCTGAGACATGCCCCAACCTCCTTCACTGTTCTCAGAAGGACAAGCACCGATGATGTCAGCGCTGTGTCCATCTCTTCAGACACTTCTCCTGCTGGGTCATTGACAGGGGTTCCAGCTGCAGCAACATCCTCACTGACAGCGCGTCAGTGGAGGACGGAGGAAGACATTGCCAGGGTTGTCATGAATCAGCTTCTGTATGCAAGTATATCACATTGTATGCTTGTAACGGTCTTATATGTTTTATTGTCTGTGTTTTTTTTTAAACGTTTCCGTGTCTTGGACTATGTTGGATTGTCGTGGGATCTAATTGTTACCAATAAAATGGTCTAGCGGGCTGTAGGGGGGAAGTTTATTTCAATAAAGTGTTTTTATATTTTTTTCAACTGTGTAACAGTGCTAGTAATCGAGGTGTCTGACTGACACCTCTCCATTACAATCGCTAGGGCTTGGTGTCAGTCAGAGGTGTGCTATGTCCACCTTTGGCTGACACTAATCCCTCCAATTACCTCAGTACCCAACGCACCAGGGGTACTGGGAAGAGGCGAGAACCATCAGGACTGGCCCAACCAACATAATGGGCAGCCGCAGGCTGGTGTTTTTAGGATGGGAGGGGACAAATAGCCATGGACCTTCCCATCTGGATAATCAGAGTGCAGCTATTGATTTTCTCCATGTTTTTTTTAATATATATTTTTGTATTTATAACATAGTGTAATGCCTGTCTTAAAAAAATAAATAAAAAAAATAAGTAAATAATGAAACAAAAAAACATGTGGGGTCCTCCTACTTCTCTATCCAGCCAAGAAAAACCAACAACCGCAGTCTGAAATTCTCAGGATGGGAAGGTCCATGGCTATTGGTTCCTTCCCATCCTAAAAACACCAGCCTGCGGCCGTACCAGGGACCACCCATTACATTAGATGGGCCGCTCCTGATAGTCCTCGGCTCTTCCCAGGACCCCTCGTGCATTGGGTACTGGGGTAATAGATTGGAGGGGTTGGTGTCAGCCAAAAGTGGACATAGCACACCTCGGGCTGACGCCAAGCCCTAGCAATTGTAATGGAGAAGTGTCAGTCAGACAACTCGATTACTAGCTCTGTTATACAGTGGAAAAATACTTTATTGAAATAAACTGCCCCCTACAGCCCGCTTTGACCATTTTATTGGTAAAAAATTCGATCCTATGACGATCTTATGTAGTTCAAGATACTGAAACATGTAAAAAAAAACACAGACAATAAAATATATAAGACCGTTACAAGCATACAATGTGATATACTTACATACAGAAGCTGATTCATGACAACCCTGGCGCTGTCTTCCTTTGTCCTCCACTGACGCGCTGTCAGTGAGAATGTTGCTGCAGCCGGAACCCCTGTCAAGAACCGCAGGAGAAGTGTCAGAAGAGATAGACATAGCGCTGACATCATCGGTGCTTGTCCTTCTTCGAGCAGTGAAGGAGGTTGGGGCATGCCTCAGACCTGCAGACAACACTATCCACATGCAAGTCTGAGACAGTAGCAGCCATCTTGGACAACTGGGACCAGAACGAGGGAATGGAGCGGGAAGCAATAAAGTGAGGCCAGCAGGTAGGTTAACAATAATTTTTCTGTTTAATTCTTTTTTTTTTTGTGTTCATAAGAACGAGTGTACCAAACCCCCAGATCCTCCTCACTGCACCCCCCGCAGTGAGGGGGACATTGAATTGAGCGGCGGTCAAGCGTGCACACTTCCATTTCATTCAAAGTGTATGGGAACGACGGAAACACCAGAGTATATGTTTGACCGCCGCTCCGTACAAGCTCCACCTGCATGGGAGTGCAAGTTTTATTTTATGCAAAATGCCCAAAATGTACAGCTGTCGGATTTCCGTTGGGGTGTCCGTGGTTTTAACAAAAACAATAGGGCAGCATGCTGCACTATTGTATCCGGTATTCTTGGTCAGATCTGCAATGGTGCCTCCAACGCATATGTGAAAAAGGCCTAACACAAAAGTTTTGTATTTTTTTTAAGCTAGTTCCCCAAAAAATAAAATAAATACAAATTCTACTGGACCAACTGCCTATTTAGAGACAGGCAGCAGCTTCAGGAGCACATCATAAGGGTAGGAACACACTTGGCGGATATGCTGAATATAGCTACACAAGTTATCCGCCGCGGTAGCCGCAGGGAATTCCGCCAGCAAAACCACACCAAATAGTTGTGCAGGTTTGGTGAGGCATGTCCGCTGCGGAAATCCTGCAGGGGAAAAAAAGTTTAGACTTACCCCGGGCGTTGTCTAGGCGACGCGTCTCCTGTGATGGCGCTGTAGACCATGTGACCACTGCAGCAGTCACATGGGATGAAACGTCATGACAGGAGGCCGGGCCGCAGTGTTCATGCCTAGTGTGTTCCTAACCTAACAATAAGGCCCAGTTCACAGAGTTTTCGGGCCTTGATATTGACTCGGACACAGAATCAGCGCCAAAAAACTTCCAAAACCACCTCCCATTGATTTAATCTGAAATCAATGGGAGCCAGTCGTGGAAAAAATAAAAAGCAGCATGTCCTTTCTTGCCGCGGTTCCGCCTCTGACCTCCCATCAAAATCAACTGGAGGCAGAAAATTCATTTTTCGCTGCGTTTTTTGTCTGCGGTCCTCAATTGCCGCGGGCAAAAAACGCAGCAGAAAACACAGCAGGATAGTGTGGGCAGGTCAAAATCTGCCTCAAAATTCTTTAAGGAATTTTGAGGCAGATTTTTTCCGCCTCCAAAATATTCAGTGTGAACAGGGCCTAATACTTAATCAGCACTTTCAGACACTTAACTTACTGTGTCAGAAGAGCTGCTGGCTCCCACTCCAATCCTCGTTGTCAGGCAATGTCTTCCAGGTCCAGTCTTCCAGGTCCAGTCCTTCACCTCCAGGCTCCAGAAAATGGCGGGGATTGGAAAATGGCCTCCGCCGTGCTACAACTTGACTCGTCCCCCTCCCCTTACGCAGCTATGCTCTGGAGGAGAAGGAGGAGGAGGCCCAGGTGAGCCGTGTGTGTGCCGGTGTGCGCGGGCGCTTGCTGGTGCGCGCTGGCGCTCGCGGCTCCGTACCTCGCAGCTGCGCGCGGGTGTTTGCGGGTGGGGGGGGGCGTTGTTTGATGGCTGGCCGGGTGGAGGGGGGCCCGCAGCTCACTATTTTTCTTTTGGTGAAAAGAACGAGCCCCATTGCAGGGGCCTGTTTTCTTTCTACCAAAGGCAAGTGGCGGTAGTTGCCGGGCCCCCATTCAATTAGGTTGGGCCGGGCCCCTTACAGCAGTAACCCCTTGATCAAAGCCGTGACACTGGAGCGGCGGGGGATTTTTTTTTATTATCAAATTTATTGCTCTTAATAATTTCTTTTTAAATGTCAGAAAACTCCTTTAATCAATGAGTTAGGCTTGGTTTCACATCTGCGTCAGGCTTCCGTTCTGACATTCTGTCGGAGCTTCCCGCCAGAACAGAACCCTGACTGAAACAAACGGAAACCATAGGTTTGCATCACCATTGATTTCAATGGTGACAGATCCGATGCAAACGGTTTCCATTTGTCTCAGTTGTGCAAGGGTTCCGTCGTTTTAACGGAATGAATACCGTACGGAATATCAGAATGGAACCGTGACGCAAATGTGAACAAAGCCTTATATGTACCTTAAAATGTTACAATTGAAAAATATAACGCGTCAAAACAAGCTACATCGACTGAAAAATAAAAAAGCTATGATTCTCTTAAAGGCCAAAATAGGCGAAAGGGGTTTTCAGAGTTTATGAAATACACATAAAGTAACTCTATGCACCTTATGATGGCAGGGCTTGCTGAGGGTGATATTAACATGTTAAAGACTACAATTGCAATGATTCCTCTACCATCTCACAGACATTGCCTATATTTAAAGCTGCCTACATGCCTTTCTATTACAATGTGTAGTAAGGTAGTGCTGTAATTACTCACTGTCTGCTACTGAGTCTAGTGTTCTGCTGCTATGATCTGCTGTCTAGAATGTGAAACACGATCCGTCCAGAGACAAGGGGGGAGAGCCACAGGGAACAGTGGGATGAGAGTCTTGTGATGTGTGACGTCTCATACTGCATGGAGGGGCACGGGGGAGATAACAATGTGTTCAATGTATGCACGTTAAGCAGGAGATAAACACCAGGTTCTCTCTCATGTGGCTACATGTGAGACTGGCTTAGGGGGGATTCACACGAGCGTGATTTGGCAGCGTGTAGGCCGCGTGGTTTTCGCGCGGCACGCAATGCCCTATAGAAGTCTATGGGGCAGTACACACAGTCCGTGTATTTTGCGCAGCGTTTGTTCGCTGCGCAAAATACGCGACAGGTTCAATAACTCTGCGTATTTCACGCATCACGCACCCATTGAAGTCAATGGGTGCGTGAAAACCAGGCAGGTCGCACGGAAGCACTTCCGTGCGAACAGACTGAAACAGCGCACGAGCTGTCAAAAGGATGAATGGAAACAGAAAAGCACCACGTGCTTTTCTGTTTCCAAGCATCCAAACGGAGTGTCTTTGCGAGGAGCGAACCCCGACAACCGAAGCTAACTTCACCGGGTTCGGCCAAACTCGTTTTGGCCGAACCCGGCAAAAAAATTTCCGGTCCACGACGTCGGGAGACATTCACTGTGCATGGTGCTGAAAGAGTTAAACTGTTTCAGCACCATGGACAGTGACTTGCGATCCCAAAATACATGAACCTGTAAAAAAAACCAAAGTTCTAACTTACCGATTACTCCTGTCTCCTTCCTGCAGTCCGACCTCCCGGGATGACACTTCAGTTCAAGTGACAGCTCCAGCCAATCACAGGCCAAGCACAGGCTGCAGCCAATCACAGGCTGCAGCGGTCACTTGGACTGCCGCGTCATCCAGGGAGGTGGAGCCCGATGTCAAGAGAGGCGCGTCACCAAGGACGCGTCACCAAGGACGCGTCACCAAGGCAACGGCCGGGAAGTTCTCGGTAAGTAGGAACTTTATCTTTTTTTTTTACAGGTTTTTCGCTGTTGTGTTCGGCATTCACTGTCGAGGGTGCTGAAAGATTTAGCTCTTTCAGCACCTTGGACAGTGACGGGCGTTGACAAGCCTCATCTCTATGATGCCGGCTGCGCGAAAATCACGCAGCCGCGCATCAGACACGCATGACACACGCAGCTGTCAAATGGTTTTTGCGCTCGCAAAACGCCGCGTTGTTTGCGCGCGCAAAAACGCAACGTTCGTGTGAATCTGCCCTTACAGAGACATTTCAGCTACAGTCAGTACATTAGTAAGTGACGAAACTTACTGCAGTTACACCATTTGCATAAAATTGTTAAAGATTGGATAATAGCTTTTAGGCAGGGATGGGGAACATTTTTTCTGCCAAGGGCCATTTGGCTATTTATTACATCATTCATGGGCCGTACAAAATTATAAATTTTTTTTTTCCATACATGATGTATGATATATGTCATGTCCATGGCTGTGGGCCGTCAGCCTCACTCACCTTCTGATGGCCGCAGCCATAGGTCTGCGAGCGCTGGCCCCAGTCTCCTCCTCAGGAGACGCCAGCGCGCATTTCCGCTCACCTCGTGCCCGCTCTAAAAGGGGCACCGCGCGCACCGGACTTTAATGTAAAATTAGCCCATGAGTACCCTGGACTATAAGAAGGGCCCAGCCCCTTCCTCCCATGCCTGAGCGTTGTTGTCATACCCAAAGTTTGTCTATACAAATGGTCTCCTAGTGTTTTCCAGTTCCCAGTGTTTCCCTACCTGTATCCTGTATCCTGTGCTATCCTGCTCAAGTGCCGTGATGAGCTGTAGTGGTGCTGTGCTGCATACCACGCCTGTCCTGCTACACCACGCCTGACTACACCACGCCTGACTTCTGCCTGCTGCCTAGTCCCAGCCGAGCCTGCCTTGCTACTGTCCGAGCTGCCACAGATACACTATACGAACTATAGACTGTGACCTGCGCCCTGTTGGCCAGCTGCCATACAGTCAAGGTGGTACGACCCAGTGGGTCCACCAACCCAACGTGATATAATTAAAATAATTCTCAGGGCACCCCTACCAAAAATTGTTTACAAAACGACAAAAAAATGGCTAAAAACAAGCACTACACTCTTAGGGTATGTTCACACAACGATTTTTTGTAAGGCAGAAATTAAAAATCTGCCTCCAAATTCATTTAGGAATTTTGAGGCAGATTTTGAATTGACAGCGTTGTTTGACTTTTTTTTTGTTGTGTTTTAAGCCGTTGAAGCGAATGCAAAAACCGCAGACAAAAAACTAGAGCCACAGGTTTTTTCTGCCTCCTATTTCAATGGGAGGTCAGAGGTGGAAACAACTCGAAGACCATCAGCCCCCCACTCACAGTAATGACCATCAGCCCCCCACTCACAGTATAATGACCCCTTAGTAAAGAGACCATAAGCCCCCTCCAGTAAAGTGACCATCAGCCTCATTCCCCCCCCCCGGTAAAGTCATCATCAGCCTTCGTCCCCCCAGTACAATGACCATCAGCCCCCTCCAGTAAAGCCACCATCAGCCTCAGTCCCGTCCCATCCCCCCCCCCACGATAAAATGACTATCTGCCCCTCTAGTAAAGCGACCATCATAGAGAGAAAGTGTGTTTACTCCCGGGGAAGGAATAAATAAGGAGGTATAAGAACAACAACTCCCAGCATGTCCAGGCTATTATTATGTGATATCAATAGATATTACAGGGAAGAGACATAAGAGGAGAGAACTACAACTCCCAGCATGTCCAGGATGTTATGTGATATCAGAGAAAGTTTACAGGGGGAGGAGGTAGAAGAAGAGAGAACTACAACTTCCAGCATGTCCAGGCTGTTATGAAATATCAGAGGACATTACAGGGAGGAAGTATAAGAGGAGAGGACTACAACTACTAGCATGTCCAGACTGTTATTATGGGATATCAGAGGACATTACAGGGAGGAGGTATAAGAGGAGAGAACTACAACTCCCAGCATGTCCAGACTGTTATTATGGGATATCAGAGGACATTACAGGGAGGAGGTATAAGAGGAGAGAACTACAACTTCCAGCATGTCCAGGCTGTTATGAGATATCAGAGGACATTACAGGGAGGAGGTATATGAGGAGAGAACTACAACTACCAGCATGTCCAGGCTGTTATTATGGGATATCAGAGGACATTACAGAGAGGAGGTATAAGAGGAGAGGACTACAACTACCAGCATGTCCAGGCTGTTATTGTGGGATATCAGAGGACATTACAGGGAGGAGGTATAAGAGGAGAGAACTACAACTCCCAGCATGTCCAGATTGTTATTATGGGATATCAGAGGACATTACAAAGAGTAGAGGACTACAACTACCAGCATGTCCAAGATGTTGTTATGGGATATCAGAGGACATTACAGAGAGGAGGTATAAGAGGAGAGGACTACAACTTCCGGCATTCCCCTGGCTCCATTTCTCACACAACTGCTAACAAACTAAAGAACAAAAATACTTACCCTGCACAACGTTAATGGCTCCTCTCCCTCCGTCAGGCTTCTAGTGGGAAGCAGTGGGCAGTACTCGTAACAGACGTCCGCGCGTCATGTCTGCTACAACGTCAGGGGCGGAGCTTGTAGCAGTGGATGAGCGGAGTGCCGCGGCACCCCTGGACGGCTCTCGCGGCACACTAGGGTGCCGCGGCACCCCAGTTGGGAACCACTGCACTAGAGTATCATTACTATTATTTTGTTTTTTCTTCTTTGTGAATCCTTTTTGATGAACGATGGGCATGGGTTTACTTGAATATTAATTGAATCATTTATTCTTAGATATATATATGGAGACTGATTATGCTCCCTTAGTGTATATTCTACTTTTGCCTGTTCAGATACACGAATATTAGGTCTTTCCGTGTAGCTATCCCTGCTCATGAAAATGTAACAGGGTAGCACACGAACCTCGTCTCGAGACACCAGTGTCCACGGAAGTATGGATCTGGGAGCTTGAGAGTGCGTGTGGAACGAAATAGCAAAGGTGTATACTTTATTTCAATATAATATATGATCACAAGTGACATAACTTATCTAGTGCATGTCCTTCTGTTCTATTTAATTGGATCGGTAGTTATTGTCATATTTGGACTATTGTCCTACCCTCTATAGTTTGTTGTCATACAGAACTAATACAAGAGATGCACAAACGAAAATACTTATGTGACAGCCCTTTATATTTCACTATGTAGTGTCTTGTTTAGCGAGGTTCTTTGGGACCTCTTGCGCCTGCACAGTAGGTTAGGTTTCGTGCGGTTGCTACGCAACTAGACACTTCCGCTGTGATTACACGAGCATGTGCAGTATTACCTGGAGGACGCCAGGTAAGTAAACAACACATGGATATTCACGGCGTAATTGGAATCCTGAATTTACATACATGGTCCAGGATTGGTTTGTAGCCTTGTAACTCCAACCCCTATATATATGGTTGCATTTTTGATTAAATGGTAATCAAGCTTAAAGAGACTCTGTCACCAGATTATAAATGCCCTATCTCCTACCTAATCTGATCGGCGCTGTAATGTAGATAACAACAGTGGTTTTTATTTTGAAAAACTATAATTTTTTAGCAAGTTATGAACAATTTGGGCGTTGTAAAGAGAAGTGTATGACGCTGACCAATCCTGCCCGGAGGCAATGTCTATTCACTCTCAAGACTCTTCAGTAATGTTAAAGTGTGCGAGATCACGCTATGATGTGAATACAGATGGACATAAATAGAGAGAAGTGTATGACGCTGATTGGTAAGCGTCATACACTTCTCCTTATAACGCCCACTTGGTCAAAAGTAAAAAAACACCCAGTTGGGCATTAAGAAACTAATTAGCATAAATATAAAATTGTTCATAACTTGCTAAAAAATGATCGTTTTTCAAATTAGAAACCACTATTGTTATCTACATTACAACGCTGATCAGGTTATGTAGGAGATAGGGCACTTATAATCTGGTGACAGCCTCTTTAAATATGCTTATTTTTAAATGTATGTTTATTTTTATTCCTGGATATTTATCACTTCACTTAATTACATTACTGTACTAGATGTCTTTTTATAATTTTTCATATTTTGTACAATATTTGAATGCATGCTTTGTCAATGACATCTCATTATGTTAATGAGGCACACATATATATACACACACACACATATATATATATATATATATATATATATATATGTATATACACTCCTCAACATTAAAATTGCAACGCCAAAAAGGGCAAGCCGTCAGGTTATGCAAATCGAGGAAATAGCAGGTGTCGCTAAGATCTGCAAATCATCAAATTTTCAAGTACCTAGCTTCAATCTGTGGCATGTGGGAGGGGTATAAAAGCCAGATTGAAAGCAACGTTTATTAGCCACATGAAACCTCAAAAATCGGATCAAGTGGTGTGGGATGTTTGTGAGATGCCACCTGTTCGTCAATGTGCCAGTTATAGCCAAACTGAGAGGGACAGAATTCTTGAACTGAAAGACCTTGGTTTATCACTCCGGCAGATCGCTATGCGCCTAGGCTGAGATGTCAGCACTGTTCAACGTTGCGTGTCCCGGAGGTTGGACAAAGAACAACGAAAAGGAATGACAGCAAGAGGTGTGCTGAGACGAACCTCTGCACGAACGGATAGTCTGATTGGAAGAATGGCACATAGTGTTCCATTCTGTACTGCAATTGAAATTGGACATCACATCCCAAGCCTAGGGTGGTAATCAGTGTCGACACAAACCATCAGAGGTTTGCTACGAGCCAGACGTCCAGCTACAGGTGTTCCATTGACCACACGCACCGATCTCAAAGGCTATCATGGTGCACACCAAGACTACAATGGAGGTTCGAATAGAGGTCTATCCACTTCAGCGATGAGTCCAGCTTTTGTCTCAGATGCAATGATAGTCGGAGATTGGTCTGAAGAAACACGTGGGAAACGCTATGACAAGGCCTTCACAAGGGAACATTACATCGGTCCTACTCCCAGGACTATGGTGTGGGGTGGCATAATGTGTCCAAGAAGCCATTTTTCAACAGTAAACGCCAGGCCGCATGTTGCTCATGCTACTGTGAGCAGCCTACGTGGCCTAAACGTGCTACCATGGCCTTCAGCATCTCCAGACTTGTCTGTCATCGAGCACATCTGGGACGTCATTGATCGGCAATTGCAAAGGGATTTGCCAGAAGCCAATCTTGATGATTTTAGTGCATTTAGCGTGACATAACATTCCTCAGATAACCATTAACCCCTTAAGAACACAGCCTGTTTTGGCCTTCAGGAAACAGCCAATTTTTTCAAATCTGACATGTTTCAATTTATGTGGTAATAACTTCAGAATGCTTTTACCTATCCAAGTGATTCTGAGATTGTTTTCTCGTGACACATTGGACTTTATGTTACTGCCAAAATTTGCTCGATACATTAAGTATTTAATTGTGAAAAACACCAAAATTTAGCGAAAAATTTCTAAAATTAGCATTTTTCTAAAATTTAATGTATCTGCTTGTAAGACAGATAGTAATACCACACAAAATTGTTGCTAATTAACATCCCCCATATGTCTACTTTATATTTGCTTTGTTTTTTGAGCATCCTTTTATTTTTCTAGGACGTTACACGGTTTAGAACTTTAGCAGCAATTTCTCACATTTTCAATAAAATTTCAAAAGGCTATTTTTACAGGGCCAGTTCAGTTGTGAAGTGGATTTTAGTGCCTTATATATTAGAAACCCCCGATAAGTCACCCCTTTTTAAAAACTTCACCCCTCAAAGTATTCAAAACAGCATTTAGAAGGTTTCTTAACTCTTTAGACGTTTCACAGGAATTAAGGCAATGTGTTTTTTGCAGAAATTCATTTATCATTTATTTTTTTTGTAACACAGAAAGTTTTACCAGAGAAACGCAACTCAATATCTATTGCCCAGATTCTGCAGTTTTTAGAAATACACATGTGGCCCTAGTGCACTTATTGACTGAAGCACAGGCCTCAGAAGCAAATGAGCACCTAGAGGATTTTGGGGCCTCCTTTTTATTAGAAAATATTTTAGGCCCCATATCAGGTTTGAAAGGCTCTTGCGGTGCCAAAACAGTGGAAATCCCCCAAAAGTGACCCCATTTTAGAAACTATACTCCTTAAGGAAATTAACTAGGGGTATAGTGAGCATTGGAAGTAGGCATTGAAAATGAAAATCTACATTCTTTCAAAGAAAATGTAGGTTTAGCTAATTTTTCTAATTTCCACAAGGACTAAAGGAGAAAATGCACCTATACATTTGTAAAGCAATTTCTCCCGAGTAAAACAATACCCCACATGTGGTCATAAACGGCTGTTTGGACACATGGCAGGGCTTAGAAGGGAAAGAGCGCCATTTGGCTTTTGGAGCTCAAATTTAGCAGGAATGGTTTGCGGAGACCACGTCACATTTGCAAAGCCCCTAAGGGACCAGAACAGTGAAAATGCCAAAAAAGTGACTCCATTTAGGAAACTACACTCCTTGAAGAATCCATCTAGAGGTGTAGTGAGCATTTTGACCCCACAGGATTTTCATAGATTTTATTAGAATTGGGCAGTGAAGATAAAAAAAAAAATCCTTTTTTTCCAATAAGACGTAGCTTTAGCTCAAAATTTTTCATTTTCTCAACAAAATAAAGGAATAAAAGAACCCCAACATTTGTAAAGCAACTTCCCTGGAGTACGGCAATACCCCATTTGTGGTCATAAACTGCTGTTTGGGCACACGGCAAGGATCAGAAGAGAAGGAACGCCATTTGGCTTTTGGAGCACAGATTTTGCTGGATTGGTTTCTTGACACCATGTCACATTTGCAAAGCTCCTAAGGTACCAGTACAGTGGAAACTACCCAAAAGTGACTCCATTTGGGAAACTACACCCCTTGAGGAATTAATCTAGGGGTGTAGTAAGCATTTTGACCCCACAGGTGTTTCATAGATTTTATTAGAATTGGGCAGTGAAAATAAAAAAAATCCTTTTTCTTCAATAAGACGTCGTTTTAGCTGAAAATTTTTCATTTTCTCAACAAATAAATTTTAAAAAGCACCCCAACACTTGTAAAGCAACTTCTCCTGTGTACGGCAATACCCCATTTGTGGTCATAAACTGCTGTTTGGGCACAGAGTAGGGCTCAGAAGGGATGGAGCGCCATTTGCTTTTGGAGTACAGATTTTGCTGGATTGGTTTCTGGGCGCTATGTCGCATTTGCAAAGTCCCTGTGGGACCAAAACAGTGGATCCCCCCCAAAAGTGACCCCATTTAGGAAACTACACCCCTCAAGGTATTCACCTAGGGGTATAGTGAGCATATTAACCCCGCAGGTGATTGGCAGAAATTGGTGTGCACTCGATGTTACAGAGTTAAAATTTGATTTTTTTTTCCATAGATATGCCAATATGTGTTGCCCAGCTTGTGCCATCATAACAAGACCGCTCTCTTATTATTATGCTGTGTTTCCCGGTTTTAGAAACACCCTACGTGTGGCCCTAATCTTTTGCCTGGACATTCGACCAGGCTCAGGACTGAAAGAGTACCATGTAAAATTGAGACCTAATTTGGCAATTTACAAAGTATTGGATCACAATTGCAGAGGCTCTGATGTGAAATAATAAAAGAAACTGCCGAGAAGTGACCCCATTTTGCAAACTGCACCCCTCAAGGCATTTATTAAGGGGTGTAGTGAGCATTTTCACCCCACAGGCCTTTTCCATGAATGATTGCGCTGCGGAAGGGGCAAAGTAAAAATTTAAATTTTTCCCTAGATATGCTATTTCAGCGGCAAATATGTCGTGCCCAACTTGTGCCACTGGAGACACACACCTCAAAAATTGTTAAAAGGGTTCTCCCGGGTATGGCGATGCCATTTATGTGGAAGTAAACTGCTGTTTGGGCACACTGTAGGGTTCAGAAGGGAGGTAGCGCCATTTGGTTTTTGGAGCGTGGATTTTGCTTGGTAGTAGTTTTGTTTGGAGTCTTACTGGTGTTTCCGTTTATAATGTGGGGTACATGTAAGCCGGGCGGAGTATATAAGGGGCATAGTTAGGTGGTATAATAATGGGGTAAAAAAAACAATAAAATAATCCATAGATATTTGTTATGCTGTGACACAATCCTTTCTGCACAGGCTGGTGTCTCACTAATAAATGGTCCTTACATTTTCCCATTTTGGTCCACACTCGGCATCTGTGCAATTTGGGGAATTTTGCTGGGAAGTGTTGTCCTGGTATAATACGGGCGCCCTCGCTTCCAGCAGATATGTTTGGGCCCTCCCCTTGCTGGTTCCCTAATTTTAGGGGCCTTGATCATTCGCCACTTGAAACAGAAGAAATGTTCCCCTCGGGTCGGCACAACTGCATATTTTTTCTTTCCTGACTTATTGGAGCCTTAACTAATTTTATTTTTTCATAGACATAGTGACATGTTTTTTTTTGCGGGATGAGCTGCAGTTTTTATTGGTATCATTTTGGGGGACATGCGACTTTTTGATCACTTGTTATCCTTTTTTTTTTGGGAGGCAAGGTGACCAAAAAACAGCAAGTCTGGCATATTTTTTTTAGTTCTTTTTATACAGCGTTATAAATTACATGTTACCTTTATTCTGCGGGTCAGTCCGATTCTGGCGATACCTAATTCATAGCACTTTTTTATGTTTTACAACTTTTTGCACAATAAAATAACTTTTGTAAAGAGAATGGATTTTTTTCTGTCGCCAAGTTGTGAGAGCCATAACTTTTTCATTTTTTCGTCGACTGAGCTGTAGGCTTGTTTTTTGCAAGACGAGTTATAGTTTTTATAGGTACCATTTTTGGGTACATTTCTATTTCAATTTTTGGAAGACAAAGTGACCAAAAAATAGCAATTATGTCAGTATTTTTTTACGGCGTTCACTGTGCGGAATAAATAACATTATATTTTTATAGTTCAGGTCGTTACGGTCGCAGCGATACCAAATATGTATGGCTTTGTTATTTTTTTCAATAATAAATGATTGATAAGGGAAAAAGGGTGATTGTGTTTTATGTTATTACTTGAAACTTTTATTGTATTTTTTACAATTTTTATTTCCACTTTTTTTACACTTTTTTTTACACTATTCTTTAGTCCCACTAGGGGACTTGAAGGTCCAACTGTTTGTTTGATTTTCTAATACATTGCAATACCTATGTAGTGCAATGTATTAGAACTGTCAGTTGTTCACTGACAGCAAGCCGATCAGGCTCTGCCTCCGGACGGGGCCTAATCGGCTTCCGTAATGGCAGATAGAAAGCCATTGTTAGGCCACCTGTTGCCATAGTAGCAGTCGCCAGCCTTGCCATAGCATTGCAGGCTGCCGATTTGATACAAACCACTTTGATGAAGCGATCGCATTGGATTGCTGCATTGAAGGGGTTAATGGCACCAATCGGAGCTAGGTCCGGTTCCTGCCTTTACAGTGGGTTGTCCGCTGTAACATACAGCGGACACCCACTGCTGATGCCATCTTACCGATGGTACCGGAAGCCTTTTGTGCCCCACCGACGACGTGGCATAGGAGGATTTCGTTGCTGGCATACCGGGACGTAAGTATTAGGCCTCCAATCACCTTTGCAGCCACCGGCAACCGAGTGATCACGTTGCTGGGGTGACGGTGGCTATAAACTCTTCACATGCTGCGATCTCTATTGAACGCAGCATGTGAGGGGTTAATCGGTCGGATCGGAGGCTAGCTCCGGTCCTGGCCGATACCTTAGGGTGCCAGCTGTAACATACAGCTGTCAACTGGCGGTTATGTCGCTGGCTCAGCTCCTGATCCAGCTCCATCTCCTTCACGTACAGTTACGGGAAGGGGTTGATAACCTCCTGCATTCCAAAGCCTGTAAGTGCATGTACTTCTGCATATATATATATATATATATATATATATATATATATATATATATATATATATATATATATATATATATAAAAAGCAACAATAGAACGTAGTAACGGCACCAGGACTTCAGAGTAGATGAAACAGGGTGGATTTATTCACCTCAAGTGAGCGACGTTTCGGTTCAAGAGAGAACCTTTCTCAAGCTACCACATACTGCACACAGTGTCAAGTATAAATAGGCAGTACATACAATAATTCACAAAAACCTATTTGTACAGTTTACATAAAACACATATATAAATATGATTCCCAACCTATATCAAAAGCTAGTTTTTAAAGTGCAATCATTTCATTATAAATTCATATGCAAAATATAATATACATGAGAATACAGTATATAAAAATCGTAAGCAATGATTAAATGAGCAATTAGGCTGATTCAGAAAGATGCAGAGGTCAATTAAATATTTATACATATACAAAACGTACAGTTAGTGGTATAACATGCTACATGCTGGTTAGGTCTGGTACCGATGTTATACCACTAACTGTAAGTTTTGTATATGTATACAGTCCAAAAGCAGATGAACACAGCACTCCAACATATCATAAATTAGGCCATGTGCTTGTTTCCAGGGAATGTATCAGTTCCCAAAATTTCAATACAAGGGTAAGTACACACGCACAGTCAAAAACGTCTCAAAATACGGAGCTGTTTTCAAGATAAAACAGCTCCTGATTTTCAGACGTTTTTTGTACCACTCGCGATTTTCGTGGCGTTTTTTACGGCTGTTTTTGGAGCTTTATTTCAATAAAGTCTATGGAAAACGGCTCCAAAAATGTCACAAGAAGTGTCATGCACTTCTTTGTCGCGAGCATTTTTTTTACGCGTAAAAAAACGCAGCGAAAAACTCTCCATTCTGCTTACGATTTTTCGGCCGTTTTTCGGGCGTTTACGGCACGAAAAACGGCTGAAAATAGGCCGTGTGAACATACCCTAAGAAGACCATAGAACAAAGTAATGGCACCAGGACTTCAGAGTAGATGAAACAGTGTGGATTTATTCACCTCAAGTGAGCGACGTTTCAGCAGATGCAAATGCCTTTCTCAAGCTACAACACACTGCACACAGTGTCAGGTTTAAATAGGAAGTACAATCACCAATTAGTGAATACATCGTTAGTATACATATTGTAAAAAACAATCATATAAATATAAATAAGATTTGCTATCAAGGGATAATTGTATAAAGTGCATAATAATTCTCATGGATATGTATACAAAAAGCACAAAATATCAATGCATATCATATCGAATGACAAACAGTGACTAAAATAGCAATTAGGCTAAATAAGAAGCAGGCAGAGGCAAATCTAAAAGAGAAATATGTATATACATACAGATCTTGCAAAAGCATGGTACAGTTCCTGGTCTCACATGTGTTCAAAGCACAGCGTTCGCGCACATCCACTGCGCATGTTCAAAGATGGCGTCCAAAGAAAGGTTTGGCCGAGGGGAACGCACATAGCAGGGGAATCATTACCGCGCATGCGCACACGCAGAACATGCGTTCTAAGCGTACTGAGCATGTGCGGACTACGGAGCTAATCCAATTAAAATGTTTTTGTTCAGAAAATAAAAAACATATAGTAGGAAGAATCCATGTGCAGCACTAAACTAAATAAGCGCTACAGAAACACCATGGATACAAAAATCTGACAACTGCATCTTCATATAAATGTCAGAATCACATGTGAACTAAATGGTTTCACACACAGGCGCACTAATGATCACTATCTGCTATTATTAAACTTGCAAATACCTGGTAGTAACCTCATCACAACTTGGGATTTTTGATACATCCATACCCATAATCTCAGGGAATGAAAATACTGTCAACATAGACAGTTAATATAATAGAGCAGTAGTGAACTTTGCATATGACAATTTTATGGATCATGGTTTAAAAAAAGAACAAAAACTAGATTGCATATCTCATACCCACTATTTATTACATTTCTATATTATAGAGTATCGTTGAAGGATCAGAAAAAAATCTATCTTTGCTTTGACACCTCATGACCTAAACAAGGGATAGGCCTCTGCTGCCTTTCAACAGCCATCAAATTGCTTCACAACAACAATGTGTATCTAAAAGAATACAGAATTAGTATACAGCATTTCAAAGAAATACAATATAAATAAAAAAATGTATGAGTAGGGTCCAAATGAGACCCAAAGTCATACATGTATATAAACCAACTACACCTTCGAATAAAGCCACCAACCACAACCCCCACGGACCAAAGCAAGTTACCTCCCATTGTTATTTTGATGTGTGGGACATATGGATATTCCACATTTAGCCCCTTCGGAGTCATAGTCTCTAGTCTAAAGATCCACTCCAACTCTTTTCTTTTAAGGGCCAGTTGTCTTTCACCGCCACGCCTCATTGGGGGTACAGAATCAATGATTCTAAATTTTAGTTGTGAGACCCCATGTTTATTCTCCAAAAAGTGTCTTGACACCAGTAAATCCCTTCTCCTTGTATTTTTATTGGATCTATGATTTCTCATCCTAAGGGTCACCTCTGTTGTCGTCTCACCCACATAGTAGAGACCACACGGACAGCTTAGTAGATAAATGGCAAATTATGTCTGACACGTAAAAAAACCTCTGATGTCCATTAATCTACCAGTTTGAGGATGATTAAAGGTACCACCTTTGATCATATTGTTGAAAATACTGCAACCTAAACATGGGTAGCAAGCTCGTTTCGGGGGAAAATTTTGTTTTTTACAATTGGACCCAATGGCAGCCTTAACCACACTATTTTTTTTATTGTTTTGCCCCTACTATAGGCCATCATAGGGTTTTCTTGGAATTCAACAATTTTGGGGAATGCCCTACCCAGTACATTCCAATCCTTTCTCAAAATCTCACTGATTTGTGAACTAATTCCAGAGAAAGTTGAAACAAAGGGTAAACATGTCTTTTTTATCTTAGTTAAATTCCCATGTAACAGAACCTGTCTATCCAACATCTGCACCTTTCTTATGTTCGTCTCCAGGATGTTATTTGAATAGCCACTCTTGGCAAATTTTGTGCACATTTGGTCAAGCTGAGAGGATAGCCTGTCTTCTTGACTAACTACCCTCTTCACCCTGATCATCTGACTAAAAGGCATTGATTTCAACATTGTCCTGGGATGACCACTTGTATAATGTAAAAGGTTATTCCTATCTGTTTTTTTTTTAAAAAGATCGTAAGAAAGACTATTCCCAGAAATCGACATTTTTGTATCTAGAAATTCAAAAGACGAAGTTGAAAATGACATAGTAAATTTAATTGTAGAATTGATCTCATTAAGGAAGATAAGAAATTCTTGTAATTGACATATTGAACCGGTCCAGATGAGGAAGACATTGTCTATGCACCGCCACCACCGCATAAGAGTAGGTAGAGTGGGTATGAGATATGCAATCTAGTTTTTGTTCTTTTTTAAACCATGATCCATAAAATTGTCATATGCAAAGTTCACTACTGCTCTATTATATTAACTGTCTATGTTGACAGTATTTTCATTCCCTGAGATTATGGGTATGGATGTATCAAAAATCCCAAGTTGTGATGAGGTTACTACCAGGTATTTGAAAGTTTAATAATAGCATATAGTGATCATTAGTGCGCCTGTGTGTGAAACCATTTAGTTCACATGTGATTCTGACATTTATATGAAGATGCAGTTGTCAGATTTTTGTATCCATGGTGTTTCTGTAGCGCTTATTTAGTTTAGTGCTGCACATGGATTCATCCTACTATATGTTTTTTATTTTCTGAACAAAATCATTTTAACTGGATTAGCTCCGTAGTCCGCACATGCTCAGTACGCTTGGAACGCATGTTCTGCTTGTGTGCATGTGCGGTAATGATTCCCCTGCTATGTGCGTTCCACTAGGCCGAACTTCTGGTTTCTGACGCCATCTTTGAACATGCGCAATGGATGTGCGCGAACGCTGTGCTTTGAACACATGTGAGACCAGGAACTGTATCATGTTTTTGCAAGATCTGTATGTATATACATATTTCTCTTTTAGATTGGCCTCTGCCTGCTTCTTATTTAGCCTAATTGCTATTTTAGTCAGTTTGTCACTCGATATGATATGCATTGATATTTTGTGCTTTTAGTATACATATCCATGAGAATTATTATTCACTTTATACAATTATCCCTTGATAGGGAATCTTATTTATATTTATATGATTGTTTTTTACAATATGTACACTAACGATGTATTCACTAATTAGTGATTGTACTTCCTATTTAAACCTGACACTGTGTGCAGTGTGTTGTAGCTTTGGAAAGGCAGATGCATCTGCTGGAACGTCGCTCACTTGAGGTGAATAAATCCACACTGTTTCAGCTATTCTGAAGTCCTGGTCCTGTTACTTTGTTCTATGGTCGTTCTCATATATATGAGAAGAAAGGTTGCAGTCCAGCAATGTCCAGGAAAATTCCGTGCTTTTATTTGCCCATGTTTAAAGGCAAGAGATGTTTCAGTTCCACCATGGAACTTATATGGATAGTGACGCCAGGGGCTTCTCCAGGAACGGAATTCCAGGCCAGAGCATCGTCAACGCTCTGGCAGGGGATTCTGCTCCTAGAGGAGCCACAGACATCACTGTCCATTTATGGATAGTGACGTCAGAGGTTCACTCTAGGAGAGGAATCTCTGGCCAGAGCGACGGCAAGGGGATTCCACTTCTGGAGTAGCCATTGACATCACTGTACACCTGTACAATACTTCAGCCTCCTGCACATTACTAGCTGTTCAGTGCTGAGAGGAGGAGGGGGCATTGATGACGCAAAAGGAGGTGGGCATGCATTGGGACCAGAGGCGGAGCTCTGAAGAGCTCAGGGAACATCCGCCCGGCCCACTGCCTGTACACGTAATTGATGACGAGCTGTGCCTTGGCTGGGCTGAGGCACGGAACACAACAGGAAATGTAACATTTACAGCAGGGTGCGGTGCCGTGACCACATTGAAGAACTAAGAAATGCTCCGGCACATTGAAAGAAATAGTATATTACAAAATTAGTTGTAAATTGCAAATTAAGTCAAAATAAAAATTATTCCTGGCTAACCCCTGTAAGCTCTAGCTGATTTGCAACCACTACTTTATTACATGAGTGCTGTTTCAATTGAATATTTTTGGTATATATAAATATATATATATATATATATATATAAATCAAAATATATTTGATATAATATAGAAAAGTACTTTGCGTCTTATGCACAGCTATGAATTTAAAATTACGTTGGACTCTAGTTGAGAAGTCTATGCTCACTTAGCTCACAAACATGAACTATTCCCATGGCTGCTCAGGATTAAATTGAGCTGGATAAAAGCCCTGCTTGTTCAGTGGAGTGCCTGCCCTTTGTAGATTTGCTGCTCTGCTGCTCCTCATTTCATAGAAAGCACAGTACTATGCTGAGGTGTGTGATGCATGACCCCATTCCCATCTGTTTATGCTGCTTGATGCAATGGTGCAGTATACTAATCCTAGAGAGAGAGAAAAACAGACATTTGAAAACTTTGCGCTGACAGGCATTAATAGACTAACATGAAAATGTGTCATGTTACAAAGAAGAGAGTGAAAAAACCTGCATTAGTTAGAGAGTTTGCTTCCAGGAATAAGTGAAGCATGATTGGATCATGTTTAGCAGAAACTGTGCATCGTATTTTAGTCTGATACATGATACACAAATCGGATACTTAGTATATCAGTAATACTAATAACATTTTTAGTTCTCTGCTAATAGCATAGACTCTTTTATAGCCATGATTCTAACTGCCATTTGCTGGGCCCCCACTAGTATTTCGCCCACTTTCACATGTCAGTATTTAGGTCAGTATTTTGCATCAGTATTTGTAAGCCAAAACCATGAGTGGGTCCAAAACACGGAAGAAGTACAAATCTTTCCATTACTTTTCCTCTGTGTAGGTTCCACTGCTAGTTTGGGCTTCCAAATACTGAAGCAAAATACTGGCCAAAATATTGCCGAATGAAAGAAGCATTGAACACACGATCTGAAATAAGATTAAGATTTATGCCCCTGCTCCAATAATAAATTCTACATGTTTAAATGGATGGTACTATATTGTACTGCAGTACAATGACCTTTACTGGATATAAGGAAGAATTAAAGGGCTCGGACCTCCAGCGGTCAGACATTTATTACCTATCCTGTGGATAGGGGATAAATGTTGTTTATTGGAAAACCCAACAGAATTAGGTTTTACATTCTTACATTTCACTCTCTGTCTAGTATTAAAAGTTTAAGACTGGGAGGAGGGAGATGCAGCTTCAGCATTTCATTTTGGACATGTATGCATTAGCAGAAACCAGCATATGCATATTAGATACATTTCTGGCTGCACTACATCTAATGCGCATTTAGCTATAGCAGGTATGCTTTAAAGTAACACAGAGCACAAAGGTAACAACAGAATATGTCACACAATTAACTATTTAGAAAACCATAATTCCTTTCTTGTGTTTTGGAGCACTGACAAATACTGTACATTTAGACGTTCTACCTAAACTGACTCTGCAAAAAGAGAAAAAAGACCATACATCTAATATTCAACAACGATCTACTGCTGCTAAGCAATAATTTGAAAAAATTAATATGAGCACGTATTTTGATCGAATTGCATAAGCCACTTCACGATGACCTATTTAAAGTGGGTTCTTGCTCTAAAGCTTGGGCAGGATAGTACTACAACCACAGCCGCTGCAATACAGTACCAGCAGGGGGAGCAATCCAGCGAGACCATGTCTTTTCCTCTGCTAGCAGATTTGTCTACTTAAACCAATCTTCATCTGTCCGTTTATTTCTATGTGAGCATTTCCTTTATATTTTCACTGTGTTGTTATCCTTCATATTATGTTATTGTTCTTGTAGGGTCTTGCTATATCTGTTCATTAATATGTTTAACTTCAAATGTTCTTTTCATCAATTCATCAGTACTTTTTGTGTGCATGAGAAATTCTGCTTTAGAAGTCAAGATCTTCATTTAATGTATAAATAAATATGATTTTATCATCCAGAAATTGCAAATAACAAGGCTTTATAAGAAATTAAATAAAATATTCCTCTGAGATCAAAGAGTGCCAAATATTTCAGCAATATAAAGTTGCTCACTGGAGAAATTCTGGGTTGTCACATCATTTGAAAGAATCTTCTTTTAGTTATACACAAAATAGCATACACAAGAGGACCGTCAAGATTCTATTGCATTGATTTTTTTTTGTTCAATTATTGACATCCCTCAGACCTTACACATAACAGACAAATAAAATATCAATTAATAATGCATTTGAAGTTTATATGAGTCGGAATTACTAGCTGAGTTTAGTAATCAAATGTATTCAACTATTTTAATTTCTTCATATTATGGGTAGTTCAAACAGCGTTTTTTGGCCCTGATTTTGACACGTAAACTGTGTCAGAATCAGTGCCAAGAAACACATCAAATCGCCCCCCATGGATTTCAATGGTAGGCAGAGGATTTTTTTTTCTTCCATGAGGCTTATGGCCAATCATGGAAAACAGCCCCCCTCGTTGTTGAACCGACAGAGAGTAACGTAAACGCACCACCCCCTCTCATTCGGGATAACACTGCTCCACAGTGTGGCTCTCCTCACTGGTCCTTTGGCTCCTCGTTGGGTGAATCTCCTTACCGTCCCTCTATTCTCCAAGTGATCCCCCAACCTCAGTGGCCATCACCATCCATTATGGCCCCTTCCCCACATGGGCACCACATATAACTCCCTTCCCTACTTTGTTTGGGACCTTCTCTTTCTGTTATGGGACCTCATGGATTCTTAAATAGTTCACCAGTGGCTCCCCACTCTCCCCGTTACCTATGGCAGGTGACTCATTGTCAGTCCCCTGCTGAATACCCTATACTACCAATGATGCCAGACCGGTCACACTAGCCGGCCTCTGCTACTGGTACACTCACTACCCACCAGAGCTGATGTATCGCTCTCGCCTAAACAAATGGTGGAAGAGTGCAAACAGGAGTTTTCTCAGTTCTGTAATGAATATTCCTCACTTACTACTAAGGTTAATACCCTGGACCAGGCCCACAATGCCAACTCCTCTACTTTGACTTATTTGTAAGCCACTTTACAGCAGCACTCTAACCAACTGTTTGTGCTGCAGTAACACATGATCAATATCGAGAACAGAAATCTACGGAATAATCTCTGAGCTCGGGGCCTACCAGAGTCTGTTACTCCTGCTTACTTACTCACCACATTGACCTCTGTCTTTAATGCCACCATACTATGGTCCTGCAGTCAGCACTCAAGCCTCTACTAGATGTTCTCAGGGATCGTGGGATCCCTTAGAGATTGGTGCTTCACTTGTGCCCTTTCAGTAAATCATGGACTACACACTCTAGTTGACCTTTCAACCTGCCTTTATGATCAGAACCTGAACCTCTTTGTGTCATTCTTTCATGGGGGACATCCCAACCTGCTCTGACTCCGCGGCATGGACTATCAACTTGGGGACCCTGTGGCCGGAATTCACTCCTGACGGATACCATAGCACCAACCTCAGTGGAAACAGAACACACTACTTGAATGGCAGGACTCTCTCCCTCAGGTTTATAATTTGATGATAGCTGAGGCGAATACCTGGTCTTTCTGATCTTTTGGCAATTTTGTGACATTGTATTTTTGTTGTTTTAGAATTATCTGCTTTTATTACTTTACACTTTTCAGGCTTATTTATCTGCTTAATTCTATAGTGTTTATAAAACCCACCTACTGTGTATTTTTCATGCTGGACTGGTTGGAGCTTGTTAATATCATTTGCCAGTGTGCCTCTTATAAATTATAATGGAGCATGTTTAAAGCACATGTCTACCTATCATACACCCCCTAGGTAGGGGATTACTCCGGGGCACCAATATGACCCTCACGTTCCTATTTTGATTATGTTTTGCATCTGCTGCAGTTTCTTTGTTACTGCATCTTACTGTTACTGTATCTTACTGTGTGTTGATTTCACTCCCTTACATATTTTTCCTTTTACCCTGTAGTCCTTCTTTCCCTTTCTTTTTTTCCATGGAAGCTCCAGATCTTTGTCTGGACTTACCTCTCCCCTAGATACTGCTTCCCCTGCACTTTTTATGGTATAGTTTACCTGAGGCTCCATTAATGCACAGGGACTCAACACCCTTGAGAAGAGGGCGCAGATATTTCATAATCTCCATAGATGCAAGAAACATATAGCCTGCTTTCAAGAAACTGACTTCAAGATGAGCCACACCTCCTTAAATAAATACAAGCGCTATACCCAGTGGAATTTTGCCAACAATCCACACCCTAGATACCGTGGAGTGACTGTGGCTATATATACTATGTATGTACTGTTGACCTTGAGGCCCGTTATACAATTATATCCTTATCCATTAGCAGACATGCAGTCATTAATGTATTTGCCCCAAACCAGGATCAATGTAGTGCTCTGCGGGGTCTTTAATTTCACCAAACCATTGATAATTCCACAGGCCAGTCTTGAGTAGCTTATAAGGCCACTCCTGCAACTATTATTGTGTGACATATGGAGATTTCAACATCCATTCAACATAGGGACTATAGTTTTTCCTCTCCCCTGCATGGAATGTAAGTTACTTAGACTATATCCTTGTCCAAAAAAATGCTCTTCTCTGGCTGATCTCCTCTGTTGGCAATATCCTCTGGTCATGCCCTAATCTTGGGCCTCAATTTTTTACTAAAGGCTCATGACCTTGAAGACTGAATGAATTCCTACTCCTGGATTCTATCTGAACAGCCGATCTGTCCCAGACTATAGAACACTTTCCTACTGATCATGCTGCCGACCCTACCCCCCATTCGTTCAGTTTGAAGCACTTAAATGCATGCTGTATGGCATCCCCATAAAAGTTGGCACAGTCGCTAAAAAGAGAGGGCCCGGTTATACTGCAAATTAAAAAAATATATATATTTACAGATTTGCTAGCTCCTTTATTATTCCAGCCTCCATGCTTTTAACGGAGTATCTGGGAATACTCAATTCCCCTCCCTTAGCAGGGTAAGGATCCCCAGGTCTGTGCTAGTTAACGTCCCATTTCCCTATTGATTGTGGACATAAAAATCTACTAAAAGCTCCTAGCTAACAGACTCAGCCCTCATCTTCAATCTTTGATTCATTCTGACCAGGTAAGTTTCCTTCTGGTAACACCCTAAAAACCTGGATATCAAACACCACGCACAAACCCACCAGATACCCCTTACCATTCTGTCCCTTGGCGCTGAAAAGGCATTTGGCGGGATTGCGCATACCTTCCATTCCACACTACAGTAATTAGATCTTGGCCCTTGCAAAAATTCTGGCACTCTACTAGTCCTCTATTACCAGACTAAAAATGGATGCCACCCTTTTGAATCCTTTAACAATTCCTATTGTGCTTGTGATAGAGCACCATTCCGAGCAGTTATTTACCACTAACTTCCTCCTCTTGATCTCCCGTTTCACCAAAGATATAGAGTCCTGGAACCACAGAGAATTTTCTTGGTTTGACAGAATCAACATAATCAAAATAACCCTGCTCCCCAGGTTGCTGTATCTCTTGCAGACCATCCCGATCTGCATTCCATCATCCTTTTGTCTTCAGATCCAAAGTTGCTTCAGCACCTTTGTTTGTTCCTCTGGCCATCCTAGGATGTGCGAAGAGATACTCATTCGACCCAAACATGTGAGTGGGGTTGATCTGCCAGATTCTGCCTATACTACCAGCACACTGCCATTTTTAAAATCTTTTTTACATACTTGGGTTTGCCTCGCTCAAGTCGTTTGTCACCGAGCTCTCTCTACTCTTCCTTGAACTCTGTCACTGTCTGACATTAAACATCTCTCCTATAGCAAACATCATACCTTGGTGGTACTTCATTCCTCCAGAGTCAGGGGGCTTTCTTATAGACCTTAAGGAGCCACTACTCCCAACTGCAGACAATAACTCCTTTCTACAGGATGTTCTCATTCTGCCTTTTTAGGCACCCCTTATGCTTCTCCATCTCAACCATCCTTCCAGACCATGCCCCACTTTTCGGAAACCAATTTGCATATATATAACTGACACACTTCTATTCCATGACCCGATGCTCCATGAATCTCCACCTCTAACAGCTTTTTTTTTTTTTTTTTTTTTTTTTAAAGTGTCCCTCGTCCACTTGCCCTTGACATACAATCTCCACTCTTTATGGCCTTCTGCTCTCATAAAGTTACCAAACCCCCTCCTTTTGAAGGGTCAGGAAATCTGATTTGGGCAAGCAATTTACAGGAGCCCGATAAGCTATATGCTTTGTCTTGTTCCATAAAAAAGTTAATGCTATTAAAGCCCAAAATACAAGTTATAAAATTCTGTTGAGATGGTCCCGACAGCCCTCTATAAATGGTAGCCATCTGTACCGATGTTTGCTAGTGCTGCTGTGAAACTGGTGGCACTATAACACACTTATGGTGGAGCTGTCCTGCCATAAGAATCTTCTGATCTGTGGTCCTTGCAATTATTTATGAAGCAACGAATGTCCCCTTACCGAACTCCCCTAAAGCTACTCTCCTTTTCATGTTTCCTATGGTTTAATCCAAGTACAAATGTTCTCTCACATGTCACCTTCTTCAGGCTAGCAAAACGGTCATCCCTTGTCACTGGAAATCGGCGGAACCCCAGCTCTGAAGTATTTATTTAGGAAGTTTGCCTTGACACTGAGGATGGAGGAACTTATCGTCCAGACCCATGAGGTGCCTGAGCGATATTCAATTTCAAGGAAAAGGCTTACAATGTGAAGCAATGTCCACGGCAAATAAATTTTCTTTAAACGTTCTCTCATGCCCTCAGACGAGAGCACACCGTGATGTTACGGAGTCCTACCCCTTCCTCAATCATCTGAGCAATGTGTCAATACTTGGACCCCGTGGATCCCCTTTAGTCATCCCAGAGACTTTCCAATTTCAAGTAGCACTACTGCTCGATGAGCTACCTGGGATGCTGACAGCTCCTTTTCCAGTCTCAGTGTCCAGTTTCACCAAGGTCTGCCAATTAGCAACCTTGTTTGAGGTCTGATTAGCCATACTCTCTAACCTCCTATATAAACCTTACCCTTGCATTTCCTCATTGCCAGATTATTCAGCTTCCTGCCTTTAGTCGAGTTCATTGCTGCTTCTCTGCCTTAGGATACAAACTGTAGCCTCTTATATGTGTATCAAACTTGGATTACTATTGACCACCACTCTGCCAAATGCTACACACCGTTGCCGCTTATCTGTGTACCAAACCCGAGCTGTTACTTGACTACTCTTGCTTAATAACAGCATCTTTCCAGATAGTTTCAGCCATTAGACGCCAAACCTGCTTCTAGACCCTGACACTTCCACATATTGCTCTTCGGCGGGCTGAACGCATGCCCCCCTTTATCTTATGCTCATTCACTGGGGTGATCCCATGCTATTATAATCTGGTCTTTGCAGCTCAACATCATTTTCATGTCTGGCGCAAATCTAATTTCTTAACGGTACTTTCTCCTACCCCCTTTAAGTATGCTTCTTCACTACAGGTGGAGCTAAATTGTTGTGAAGAATGTTCTCTTCATTTGTTTTAATCTCCAGGCAGAACTGAGGCACACTAGCCCAGGTCACCCATAGCAATTAAGTATTTCAGACTTTAAATTCTACTGGGGATCGCCTCACCAGGACAGTGGGACATTCCCTTCCTATATTTTGACATTGGCTCTACCTTGCGAAAATCCCCCCCCCCCCCATATAATCTCACTTTGTCTGTTCTCGTATTGCTATTTGGTTTGTATTGTTTTTACACCTATGTTATTTTGTTGAAAACTAATAAGAATTGTGAACAAAAAGACGCAAAGAAACTTGGACATCTACTACATTATCTGTACTCAGCTGTCACTGTGTTATCTGTGGTGTTACATAGGACTGCAGGTAACATTTACTACACTACCTGCACTGTGTATATATGTGCCTGTGTGGGTATATATGTGTCTGAATGTGAATGTGTCTTTGTGCTTGTATATATGTGCCCATATGTCTATATATGTGCCTTTGTGTATTTGTATATATTCCTGTCTGTATATATATATATATATATATATATATATATATATATATGTATGTGTCTATATGTCTATATATTTACCTTTATGTATGTATATATTCCAGAATGTGTGTATATATTTTTGCCTGTTTGTCTAAATATCTGCCTTTATGTATGTACAGTATATACGTCCCAGTATGTGCGTGTCTATATATGTGGTTACAGTTTGGTTTGTGGAGGGCAGGAACAGAGAGTCCCGCACAGGGCGCCATCTAACCTAAGGCCGGCCCTGTAGTCAAGTAACGTAGGGGACCAGCAAGAAAGATGTATTTTGTTTCTGGCTAGTAACAACACTTTTTTTTTTTTAATGATAAAAAGATACATTAGTAACTTACTACTACAATTGATGGCTGCAAAATTCCATATTTATAAATAAATTTCCATTTTTATGTATGGGAGATGACTTATAGCTTATAATAGGGTTTAACTACTGATTTTTATATAATCCGTTCTAAATTTACAAGCTCTAATCATTATTACAATGTTAGAATCTATACAATCCTTTAATGAAAAGTTGAGAAATCATTGTCGATTCAGTCATCTACTTGAATGCATAATGATACTGACCTTTCTCCAACCTCTTTCTTTTTTAGATCATTATGAATAGATTGAGCAAGAGATGGAAAAAAGATATTACATCATCTTTTCGAACTATCTATTCTTGCTGGGTTGTTAAAAATTCATCTGCAAGTCAACTCTAAAAGCCACTTAAATCAGTATAAATGTGATGCTGTGGGATGTTTACCTGAGATATAGAAGGCATTTTCCATCCTAAAGGATTGCAGTTTTACATTCTGTAATGTTCTGGAATTATTATTTATTGATCTCTCTTTTTTTTCATACTCTATTTTCTACATCCATAAGGAAGTTATTCTGCATAATCTGGAAAACGTAAATCTGATTTGCAGATAATTATTTTAAAAGGAGATATTAACTGCTAATCTCTGTTTGAAGTGAAGCACATCTTTAATTATTAAGAAACATGCTGAAATTCTTCATATGGGCATACCATATATTTTAATGGAAAAAGCAAACCCAGTCATGTCAAGGAGATTATTAGAATTTATAAAATTATTTAAAAACCACAATAAATGTGCTGTTCTATGTGTAAAAAAAAGTAGGGAATCAAAAGCGGGATCAGTCTTTAGAGGTACAGGGAAGAGTGGGTGAATTTTCTAAGCGTTTAGTTAATGTGTTTAACCTATTTATAAGTTATGCAGAAGTTGAACTTCATAGCACTTTTTCTGTAATCCCTACAGGGTGCCCTGAAAAACTGGCTAAATGGGCAGCAAAAGGGCAGATGGCAAGTAAAAGGTTATAAGTTTTGAGGTAAAAAAAGATAAATGCTATTTATAGCCTGAATGAGTCTAAAATGGAGAAGGATTTGGTTGCAATTGTTGATAATAAACAAAATAAACGTCTTAATCCCTACCCGCACGAGGACGCAACTGTACATCCTCGCAGGAAGTTACTTCCCGCACAAGGACGTACAGTTACTAAACTGTTCCTGGGGCTCACTGTGAGTAACAGTGTGCACCGGGAACTGGGAGAGCAGCTGTCCCCGACAGCTAACAATCCCGAGTCACTTGCAATGGACCCAGAATAGCGGTCTAATGCCAGCACAGATCCACCGATCACATTGAATCTACTTTTAAAGTATTAAAAACCTGGGACTTGTAGTTAATGGTAACTATGGCCCCCGCATGCCCCATGTCCCATGTGACCAGAAATGGACCAATAGCAGTGGTCCATTGCTGGCGATTGCTGTGATTGGTGGGTCTGTTCAGACCCACCAATCACAGTGCATTTTCACCTAGAGCGGGTGAAAAGTACCAGACACAGGCTCTGATCTCTTAGTAGGTGAAGAGAAGTTGGAGAGATAAGAGCCAGTGCAAATTTGAGCGCCCCTCAGAAGTTAAAAAAATAGATTATCCCCCTCATCTCCAGCTCCCTATTCCCAGTGCGTGATCCCACCACATTCCAGTGTATAAGGGAGATTTTGTTTTCATTTTCTTTTTCATCATTATTCACTAAAAATAATAATTCGATTTAGTTGTTAGATAGTTGTCTAGCTCGTCTATGTCAATTCGTTGCATTAATTGTCAGTTAGTCAGCGTCAATTCGTCACGTCAGTTAGTCAGCGTCAATCCATTTTGAAAGCTGTCAGTGTCAATCCGTAGTGTCCGTGTCAGTCCATCGCATCACTTGTCAGGTAGTCAGCATCAATCCATCACTGTAAGTGACGTCACTTGTCAGTTAGCCAGCGTCAGTAAGTAAGTGTGAGTTAGTAAATGTAGTGTTATAAAAAAAATAGAAAAAAACCCAAAGAATTTGTGAAAAAAAAACAAAAAAAACGTAGTGTGTCAGTGTTAGCAAGCGTTAGTGTTTTTAAAAAAAAAAAAAATCTTTGTTCTACAACTTTTTTTACAGTTCACTGAGCTGCATGTGTACAGTATATACACAGTACACACATACACACACACATATATATATATATATATATATATATATATATATATATATATATACACACTACCTTTCAAAAGTTTGGGGTCACTTAGAAATTTCCTTATTTTTGAAAGAAAAGCACAGTTTTTTTCAATGAAGATAACATTAAATTAATCAGAAATACACTCTATACATTGTTAATGTGCTAAATGACTATTCTAGCTGCAAACGTCTGGTTTTTAATGCAATATCTACATAGGTGTATAGAGGCCCATTTCCAGCAACCATCACTCCAGTGTTCTAATGGTACATTGTGTTTGCTAACTGTGTTAGAAGGCTAATGGATGATTAGAAAACACTTGAAAACCCTTGTGCAATTATGTTAGCACCGCTGTAAACAGTTTTGCTGTTTAGAGGAGCTATAAAAATGACCTTCCTTTGAGCTAGTTGAGAATCTGGAGCATTACATTTGTGGGTTAGATTAAACTCTCAAAATGGCTAGAAAAAGAGAGCTTTCATGTGAAACTCGACAGTCTATTCTTGTTCTTAGAAATGAAGGCTATTTAATGCGAGAAATTGCCAAGAAACTGAAGATTTCCTACAATGGTGTGTACTACTAACTTCAGAGGACAGCACAAACAGGCTCTAACCAGAGTAGAAAGAGAAGTGGGAGGCCCCGCTGCACAACTGTGCAACAAGACAAGTACATTAGAGTCTCTAGTTTGAGAAATAGACGCCTCACAGGTCCTCAACTGGCAGCTTCATTAAATAGTACCCGCAAAACGCCAGTGTCAACGTCTACAGTGAAGAGGCGACTCCGGGATGCTGGCCTTCAGGGCAGAGTGGCATAGAAAAAGCCATATCTGAGACTGGCTAATAAAAGGAAAAGATTAATATGGTCAAAAGCACACAGACATTGGACAGAGGAAGATTGGAAAAAAGTGTTATGGACAGACGAATCGAAGTTTGAGAAGAACATTTGTGAGACGCAGAACAACTGAAAAGATGCTGGAAGAGTGCCTGACGCCATCTGTCAAGCATGGTGGAGGTAATGTGATGGTCTGGGGTTGCTTTGATGCTGGTAAAGTGGGAGATTTGTACAAGATAAAAGGGATTTTGAATAAGGAAGGCTATCACTCCATTTTGCAACGCCATGCCATACCCTGTGGACAGCGCTTGATTGGAGCCAATTTCATGCTACAACAGGACAATGACCCAAAGCACACCTACAAATTATGCAAGAACTATTTAGGGAAGAAGCAGGCAGCTGGTATTCTATCTGTAATGGAGTGGCCAGCGCAGTCACCAGATCTCAACCCCATAGAGCTGTTGTGGGAGCAGCTTGACAGTATGATACGCAAGAAGTGCCCATCAAGCCAATCCAACTTGTGGGAGGGCCTTCTGGAAGCATGGGGTGAAATTTCTTCCGATTACCTCAACAAATTAACAGCTAGAATGCCAAAGGTCTGCAATGCTGTAATTGCTGCAAATGGAGCATTCTTTGACGAAAGCAAAGTTTGAAGGAGAAAATTATTATTTCAAATAAAAATTATTATTTCAAATAAAAATCATTATTTCTAACCTTGTCAATGTCTTGACTATATTTTCTAGTCATTTTGCAACTCATTCCCAAGAGGAAGCCGGAATGCCGGCGAAACGCGCGTCGGGTGTCCAGTCATATTAATGAACTCAATGCATAAGGTCTTAGCCTAATTCAATGCTGCTACCAACAACAATTCAAGAACTATAAGTCTGCAAAGACTCACTTATAAAAGCACTGCTCCCTGTAGGAGAGCGGGACGTGAATTAAGAATTTTTGAATTTTGACAAGCGCTGCAGGTTGAATCCCTGACAGCGCGTACAAAGACAGCTGACTTGCAGAGCAAGTTAATCAGACCACCAGTAATGCTGCCACTGACGGCCTTTTCTGTAAAAACTGAGATATAAGGAAATAAAGAAGCAAATAGCTTTCTAAGAAAGCACACTATTAAGCGTAATCCTAACTGAAAATACAATGCTTATAAAACATGAGGATATATAAAAGTGGCCTGGTCAGAACATAGCACGTCGATATATACAAGCAGCCTGTTATATAATTGTAATCTGCTGCTGTTTGCTGCTTTTCACAGAAAACAGACAGCAATCAGTCCATAATAAAAGAGAAACAAGCGGCTAAATTTGCTGCTAATCCCAATACAGAGGATCGTTGTTGCAAGCTTTATATAACACACAAGCTAACCAGCTCAAATACTGCATAGTGCCACTGTGAATAGCCTCTTACAAATTCAAGGAGGGAACTAAATTAGAGCACACTACAATCATAGCATTCTCTATAGTGCTCACTCATACAGGCTACCGCACTGTTACTACTTCTGTCAGAGGAAGCCAGCGTGTTATAACAAAATGTGGACTGCTGAAAAATTGTATGATAGACAACAATACCTTTAAAATAAATATTACAATTAAAATTCAATACCAACATTGACTGTTGCAAATTATCCTAAAAAATACGAATCAACAGCTAACACTGATATATGCAACAAATTGCAATCTGCTGCTGTTTGCTGGTTTACAAAAAGCAGACAGCAATAGCAGGTTTATAACAATCAGTGCAAAGCACAAAAGAAATAGATAAAGTACGTGTTGCACAGCAATTGAATTGATACAAAGTCTATTTACAAATAGAAAACATTACAAATGTCAGTGCATACAAAACTGATACAATGTTTAATGATTGACAGCTAACACTGATTCACACAGAGCATACAATATGCCTATGGGATCGAATTTATACTTACCTCAGCTATTAACCAAGTCTAACTATATTGTTGTATGATAGTAGCATAAAAGACAAATTCTGTTCTTTAAGTGCAGGACAAGGGGTCCTCTGCACTGCTGAATAATTGACCTACATTGAGAAATAAACATTTTAGGAATATTTTAAATTAAATATATTAATAAAATTTATTATTTTTTTCAATTTTCAATAGGAACCACAACTCTTTTCCTTTCTCCCTACTTCCAAAATATATTAATTACATTATTTGGTGGTGTACACCTTGTGGTTCCCCATAACTCACTTTGTATATATATAAATAAGTGAGGGTATCAGCAAAATCTATATTTTTCATTTGAGAAATATAAGTGTGAGTTTTCATGGAAAACACAAAATTGTCTGGGTGACACCAAACTTTTGAACGGTAGTGTGTGTGTGTGTGTGTGTATATACAGTGAAGGAAATAAGTATTTGATCCCTTGCTGATTTTGTAAGTTTGCCAACTATCAAAGTCATGAACAGTCTAGAATTTTTAGGCTAGGTTAATTTTACCAGTGAGAGATAGATTATATTAAAAAAAAAAACAGAAAATCACATTGTCAAAATTATATATATTTATTTGCACTGTGCACAGAGAAATAAGTATTTGATCCCTTTGGCAAACAAGACTTAATACTTGGTGGCAAAACCCTTCTTGGCAAGCACAGCAGTCAGACCTTGATTGTAGTTGATGATGAGGTTTGCACACATGTTAGATGGAATTTTGGCCCACTCCTCTTTGCAGATCATCTGTAAATCATTAAGATTTCGAGGCTGTCGCTTGGCAACTCGGATCTTCAGCTCCCTCCATAAGTTTTCGATGGGATTAAGGTCTGGAGACTGGCTAGGCCACTCCATGACCTTAATATGCTTCATTTTGAGCCACTCCTTTGTTGCCTTGGCTGTATGTTTCGGGTCATTGTCGTGCTGGAAGACCCAGCCACGAGGCATTTTTAATGTCCTGGTGGAGGGAAGGAGGTTGTCACTCAGGATTTGACGGTACATGGCTCCATCCATTCTCCCATTGATGCGGTGAAGTAGTCCTGTGCCCTTAGCAGAGAAACACCCCCAAAACATAATGTTTCCACCTCCATGCTTGACAGTGGGGACGGTGTTCTTTGGGTCATAGGCAGCATTTCTCTTCCTCCAAACACGGCGAGTTGAGTTAATGCCAAATAGCTAAATTTTAGTCTCATCTGACCACAGCACCTTCTCCCAATCACTCTCAGAATCATCCAGATGTTCATTTGCAAACTTCAAACGGGCCTGTACATGTGCCTTCTTGAGCAGGGGGACCTTGTGGGCACTGCAGGATTTTAATCCATTACGGCGTAATGTGTTACCAATGGTTTTCTTGGTGACTGTGGTCCCAGCTGCCTTGAGATCATTAACAAGTTCCCACTGTGTAGTTTTCGGCTGAGCTCTCACTTTCCTCAGGATCAAGGATACCCCACGAGGTGAGATTTAGCATGGAGCCCCAGATGGATGTCGATTGACAGTCATTTTGTATGTCTTCCATTCTCTTACTATTGCACCAACAGTTGTCTCCTTCTCACCCAGCGTCTTACTTATGGTTTTGTAGCCCATTCCAGCCTTGTGCAGGTCTATGATCTTGTCCCTGACATCCTTAGAAAGCTCTTTGGTCTTGCCCATGTTGTAGAGGTTAGAGTCAGACTGATTAATTGAGTCTGTGGACAGGAGTCTTTTATACAGGTGACCATTTAGGACAGCTGTCTTTAATGCAGGCACCAAGTTGATTTGGAGCGTGTAACTGGTCTGGAGGAGGCTGAACTCTTAATGGTTGGTAGGGGATCAAATACTTATTTCTCTGTGCACAATGCAAATAAATATATATAATTTTGACAATGTGATTTTCTTTTTTTTTTTTTTTATATAATCTATCTCTCACTGGTAAAATTAACCTAGCCTAAAAATTCTAGACTGTTCATGACTTTGACAGTGGGCAAACTTACAAAATCAGCAAGGCATCAAATACTTATTTCCTTCACTGTTTACATATATATATATATATATATATATATATATATATATATATATATATATATATATAAATACACGTTTAGAAGATGGCTGAGACGCTTTACACTACTGAAGAATATGCCATAATCGTGTCTGATACAGACTGTTCTGTTTGTTATGTCTGCTCCCTCAGTGAGCGATGATGAACTAGAGTTCTTTCTCTCGTCCTCCTCCTTAGTCGCTGGAGAGTTAGTGCCCAGGTTCTGCCTAACCTTAAAAAACTTCCGTTCTGCCTGACCCTGTTACTGCCAGCATCAATATTGGTCAACCCAACCAATTACACCCCCCAAATCCCAGAATTTACTGCTGCAGCAGGAATTCATGTGCAGTCGGAAGGGCTGCCTCTAATCGGCTTTTTCAAATTTTTCTTCACAGACAATTTGATCCAGCTTATGGTGGACCAAACGAACCTTTATGTCCCCCAATTTATTTCTGAACACTCCAACTCATTTCATGCCATGCCCAATGGCCAAAAGTGACAACGAATTGTGCAGAAATGCATAAGTATTGCGGGTTAGTCCTCAAAATGGGTCTCACTAAAAAGCCCGAAGTGAGATCCTACTAGTCCACGGATATTTTAAATCACTGTTCTCTGTATCGAAGTACAATAACCAGACCCCGCTTTGAGGTCCTTCGTAATTTTTTTCATTTTAGTTATAACTCCCAATGCTGCCCCACTTCCGTAATGACCCTAATTTCGACAGACTTTTTCAAATTAGGCCCCTCATTAATATTTTTTTCCCAAAATTTTGCAGTCATTTACACCACCAACAAAGAAGTATCCATAGAAGAATCCCTGGTGCACTTTAAGGGCAGGCTGAAGTTTCGCCAATATTTTCCCTATAAGCGCACCAGATACGGCAACAAAATGTACAAGCTGTTTGAATCTGAGACCGGATACACATATGCTTTCCGTATTTATGAGGGGAAGGACAGGACAAACAGCCCCCTGACTGTCCACACTGGGTTACAATCAGTGGGAAGATAGTGTGGGACTTCCTGCATCTACTGTTTATTCAGGGGCACAACTTGTACTTGGACAACTGGTACATAAGTCTACCCCTGTTCAAATGTGATGTAGACAAAAAAACAGTGGCGCGTAGGACGGTGCGAAAAAAACAGAGGCACTTTCCCAAGACCCTCATCAGCCAATCCCTGCAAAGTGGCGAAAGCAGGGCATTGCTAATGGGATCCTGTGTCTCAAATTTAGAGACAAAAAAGATGTCTATATGCTGACATCTATGCATGATGCCAGCTGCACCACTGTCCCCACACGTGGATTCACATCATCCACAATGAAGCCTGTTTTCATACAGCCATATAATAAATTCATGTGGTGGGGTTGATTTGAATGATCAGGTTTTTAAACCGTATAGAGCCATGAGAAAATGCAAAATCTGGTACAAGAAATTCACAGTGTACCTTGTCCAGATGGCACTATATAATTCCTTTTTAATTTTTTGAAAACCTGGACACCCGGGTACATACTTGGAGTTTCAAGAAAAAATTATTAAAATTATTTTACTTGGAGACAAGGTGGGATAAAACTTCTGCTGCTCCAAGTAATGTTTGCCGAATTCTTCTTGGGCAGCACTTTCCAAGTGAAGTGCCTGCCACAGCAAAATAAAAGGCAGGGCACAAAAAACTGCTGTGTCTGCACCAAAAGGGGTATCCATCCGAAAGTATACCACATATCAGTGCGACACTTGTCCATCCAAACCCGGACTCTGCATGAAAGACTGCTTCCATTTCTACCGCACCTCCCTGGATTAAAAAAAATTATACTTTTAAAACCCCCACCCCTCCCTTTATCATTTTGGTCTTTTACCCACATTTAAAATTGGATACTCTAAAAAACCCTATAACAAAACAAAAAATTCTCATTATACCCCTAGATTAATACCTAATACTATAACAAATATATATGATCTGTACAATTCTTTTAGACCTGTGCTTGTGCCCAAAAATCATCCAAGCAAAAATAAGGCCCCAAAATCCTTTGGGTATGTGCACACACAAAATCCAAAACATCTGAAAATACGAAGCTGTTTTCAAGGGAAATTGAAAATTTTCAGATGTTTTTTAAGCCACTCGCATTTTTCGCAGCGTTCTTTACTGCCATTTTTGGAGCTGTTTTTCTATAGAGTCAACAAAAAACGGCTCCAAAAATGGCTCAAGAAGTGACATGCACTTCTTTTTCGCGGGCGTGTTTTTTATGTGGCCGTTTTTAAAAACGGGCGCTTAAAAAAACGGCCTGTCAGAACAGAACGCCTTTTTTGATATTGAAATGAATGGGCAGATGTTTGGAGGCGTTCTGCTTCCGATTTTTCAGCCGTTTTTCGGTCATTTACGGCCCAAAAAACGGCCGAAAATAAGCCGTGTGAACATACCCTTTTGGTGCTCTTTCACTTCAGACACTGATATGTGTCCAGACAACATATTTAGACCACTTTGGGGGTATTTCTGAACTCAGAAGAAAAAGCCCAGTAAATGTTGAGGTGCTTTCCTTCACTTACATGCACTGGTCTGAAAAATCTGTCCTATAAATGTCGCATTTGTGAAAAATGTAACATATTATTTTTCAGGCCAGATTTCCACTAAATTCAGTAAAAAAAATCTATGGTGTCATAAAAGGGATCACACCCCTAGATAAATTATTTCCGGGTTGTAGTTTTCAAAATGTGGTCACTTCTTGGGGGTTTCCACTGTACTGGTACCTCAGGAGCTCTGCAAATGCGACAATGCACCCGTAAACCATTCCAGCAAAATCTGTGCTCCAAATAGTGCTCCTTCTATTCTGAGCCCTGATGTGGGTCCAAACAGCAGTTTATTACCACATATGGGGTATTGCCGTAATTGGGAGAAATTGCTTCACAAATGTTGGGGTGTTTTTTCTCTTTCACTTCTTGTAAAAATTAAAAATATCTACGTTTTTTCAGAAAAAAAGTCGATTTTCATCTTCACAGACGAATTCCAATACATTTAGCAAAAAAACTGTGGGTTTAAAATGCTAACTATACATCTAGGTGAATTCCTTGAGGAGTGTAGTTTTGAAATAGGGTCACTTTTAGGGAGATTCCACTGTTTTGGCACCACAAAACGGCTTCAAACCTGACATGGTGCCTAAAATATATTCGAAAAAAAAAGGAGGCCCCAAAATCCACTAGGTACTCCTTTGCTTCTGAGGCCTGTATTTCAGTCCAGTAGGAACACATGTGGGATATTCTTAAAAACTGCAGAATCTGGGTAATAAATATCTAGTTTCATTTCTCGGGTAAAAACTTCTGTGGTACAATTTTTTTTTATTACAAATGAATTTTGGCCCAAAAAAATGACATTTGTAAATTTCACTTCGACTTTGATTTCATTTCTGCGAAACGCCTAAAGGGTTAAGAAACTTTCTGAATGCTGTTTTGAATACCTTGAGGGGTTCAGTTTTTAAAATAGCGGGATTTATGGGGACTTTCTACTATATGAACAGAGAGCAACAAGGCAGCACATGTTGCTCTCTGTTTGTGGATTCCATTCATCTGACTTTGGACCAGGTTCCTTTGAGGCTTGCACCCACTATATCAGGGGTCTCAAGCACCCCTGGGGCTGTCATCTGTGGCCTGCGGGACACAGAGCCGCTAGTACAGACTCTGCTCCGGGACTCAGGAATTCCCTGACATCGCTGTCCACATATGGACAGCAATGTCTGGGGCTTCCGAAGAGTCCCGTGCAGAGCGCTAGTATAAACTCTGCTCCTGGACTCTGTGGAATTCCCTGACAACGCTGTCCATAAATGGACAGAGTGTCAGGGTTTTCCCCAGAGCGGAGTCCCGGCCAGAACACTAGTATCGGCCCTGCTCAATTCCCTGACATCGGTGTCCATGTATGAAACGTTGCTGTGTTGCATTTTTTGCTATTGAGTGCTGCTTCTTTGCTCTATTTTTCCATATACTACATTGGGAGAGCGTCACTCCCTGTTATCTGAGGCTTAGCACCAGCCGCATTTGTTTTTTTGCACAGTGCTGCTCCTATTGTATGTTTGTTCCCGGTGTCCATGTATGGATACACGATGTCTGTGGCTTCCCCAGAGCCGGAGTCCCGGGCAGAGCGCTAGTATAGTCTGTGCTCTGGGACTCTGTGGAATTCCCTGATATCGCTGTCCATATATGCACAGTGTTGTCAGGGTCTTCCCCAGAGCGGAGTCCCGGGCAGAGCGCTAGTATAGGCTCTGCACCAGGACCCTGTGGAATCTTCTAACATCGCTGTCCACATATGGACAACGATGTCTGGGGCTTCCCCACAGCTGGCGTCCCGGGTAGAGCGCTAGTATAGGCTCTGCTCTGGGGAAGCCTCTGACATCGCTGTCCATACATTGAGAGTGATGTCAGGGGCATCCCCAGAGCAGGAGTCCCAGTGATGTCAGGAGCACAGCTGGAGTCCCAGAAAGAGCCTACTAGCGCTCTGCCCGGGACTCCAGCTCTGGGGTTGCCCCTGACATCCATGTCTATATGTGGACAGTGATGTCAGGAGCAGAGCTGAAATCCCAGGCAGAGTGCTAGAAGTGGCTCTGCTCCGGGACTCCAGCTCTGGGCAAGCCCCTGACATCACTGTCCCTATATGGACACTGATGTTAATGGCTTTCCCAGAGTTCCGGCGCAGAGCCTATACTAGTGCTCTGCTCCGGGACTCCGGCTCTGGGGTCGCCCCTGATATCACATTCTGGTCCAGGAGGATCCCCTGATGTCACTCTGTATGGACAGTGACGTCAGGGGCTCCAACAGTAGAGGAATCCCCAGCCAAAGCGTGAGCAACGCTCTGGCTGGGGATTCCACTCCTAGAGGGAGCCCCAATGGAGCTATCTACTTGGGGTGTGTGTGGCATTATCTGTGGAGGGCACTGTAGCAGCATCTGCGGAGGGCACTGTGGCAGCATCTGTGGAGGGCACTGTGGCAGCATCTACAGAGGGCACTGTGGCAGCATCTACAGAGGGCACTGTGGCAGCATCTACAGAGGGCACTGTGGCAGCATCTACAGAGGGCACTGTGGCAGCATCTACAGAGGATACTGTGGCATTATCTAGGGGTGTGTTGCAATATCTACAGAGGGCACTGTGGCATTATCTACAGAGGGCACTGTGGCATTATTTACAGAGGGCACTGTGGCATTATCTGCAGAGGGCACTGTGGCAGTATCTTCAGAGGACTCTGTGGCAGCATCTACAGAGGACTCTGTCGCAGCATCTACAGAGGGCACTGTGGCAGCATCTACAAAGGACACTGTGGCAGCATCTACAGAGGGCACTGTGGCAGCATCTACAGAGGGCACTGTGGCAGCATCTACAGAGGGCACTTAAACCTAGCGGTATTATTATAGTAATGTAGTATTCTTATAGTACTTGTAGTATTATTATTATTATTTTTATTATTATTATTATTATAGTAATATAGTGTTATAGTAGATCAAATAACTAATTGATTAACAATAATTTTGTATTGTATCAAATTTGAAAGTAATGCGGCCCGTCAACTTCCCATTTTTTCTATATGTGGCCCCCTTACCCGGCCGAGTTTGAGACCCCTGCACTATATCATATTTTTCTCTGTTTCTCCAGTGCTGTGATAACCTCTCCTTGCTTTTCTAATATATAAGGCCCTCAAAGCCACTTCAGAACTGAACTGGTCCCTGTAAAAATAGCCTTTTTGAAATGTTCTTGAAAATGTGAGAAATTGCTGCTAGAGTTCTAAGCCTTGAAAAATAAAAGGACATTAAAAAAAACGATGCAAACATAAAGTAGACATATGGGAAATGTTAATTAGTAGCTATTTTGTGTGGTATTACTATCTGTTTTACAAGCAGATACATTAAAATTTTGAAAAAAGATAATTTTTGCACATTTTCTCAAAGTTTTGGTGTTTTTCTCAAATAAATACTGAATGTATTGACCAAATTTTTTCTCTAACACGAAGTACAATATATCATGAGAAAATCTCAGAATCGCTTGGATAGGTAAAAGCATTCCAAAGTTATTACCACATAAAGTAACACGTCAGATTTGAAAACAAAAATCAGCTGTGTCCACAACACCAAAACAGGCTGTGTCCTGAAGGCCAATACAGGTTGTTTCCTGAAGGCGTTAATGAACACCCATACGCCCTTTTACAGCTCTCATTAAGGGTACTAAAGCCACATCATCGTTAAAAGGCGGCACTGTGATATAAGCCCCGCACGGGTGTCCAGTGCAGCCTAGAGCGGGTGTTGGGCTGCCTAAAGACAGCCGGGCACCAGCTCTAGCGGTCGGGATAGAAATTAGCATTGATCCTGCCCATTTAACCCCTTAAATTCCATGATCAATAGCGACTGCAACATCTAATTCATTTTAGAGGGAGGGGCTCCCTCTTCCCCCCCCCTTTTGACAGACATACGATGCAATCGCGGGGTCCTGATAGCTTTCATATCAGCCAAAAGCAAAAGAGGTCCTCTGCTCACTCTCCACTAATACACCGCAAAACTATCCACCTTAGGGACTGTCCTCCCTTCAACTACAGCTTGTAGTAAAGGTGTAAGTGATCTTATTCTAGCAGTGCAGGAAAATATGTTTTTCAGGCTAAACCTCCTTCCAGTGTTTGCTCCGTTCAGATCAAAAAAACATCGAGTCTCCCCGAATGCTTCCGCTTCACACTGTAGCCTTTCACCAGGGCCACACCGTCCATGAGGCGAGATGAGTTTCTCACCTCAGGCAGCAGCCTGCTGCCTCTCTGAGGGGGCTTCAGCCTGCTGCCTCTTTGAGGGGGCGGTGGCGCCACTGAAACCGGCCACTGCCACCCCCTCCTGTACTATAATTGTATCTGCGTCTATAGGACACAGATACAATTACACGCATAAGCACTGAATGGCTATTCAGCGCCTTTCAATGAAGTAAGTGGTGCGATGACGTTATTGCGCATCTCGCGTCATTGAATGGCAAGGCACCCTGCCAATCAGCGCTTTTCAATGGCGCAAGCAGCCTATCTACAGGGGTGGGCTATATGTGGGAAACAGTCTACAGGGGGTTTTATGTGGGGCACTATTTACAGGGGGAGCTATATATGGGGCACTATCTATACGGGGCTATATTTGGAACACTATCTAAAGGGGGCTATATGTGGGGCACTATCTAAAGGTGGGCTATATGTGGGGCACTAACTACAGGCGGGCTTTATGTAGGCCACTATCTACAGAGGTGCAGTGTGTGGCACTCTTATATTTAGGGGCATAGTGGCACCATGAGAATTTTATCTTTATAGGTGCAGAAATGTTTGAAAAGTGAGAATCTGAAGACATCTGAGCGGCAAACTGTAGAAATGGGCAGGAGTTGCAGGAGTTGCACTAAATTGAGCAGTATTTGTACTGGTGCTGTATTTATGTACTGAGCTTTGTTCTGGTGCTGTATATATATATACTGAGCTTTGATCTGGTACTGTAAATATGTGCAGAGCTTGATTCTGGTGTTGTATATATTTACTAAGCTTGGTCCTGATTTATATATGTATTGAGCTTTGTTCTGGTGTTGTATTTATGTACTGAGCTTAGCTCTGGTGCTGTATATATGCACTGAGCTTTGTTCTGGTGCTTTATATTGGTATGAGCTTTGTTCAGAAGCTGTAATTATATAGGATATATTTATAATAACAAAATTGCAGGGCAGATGGTATTGTTCTCAATTCATTGTATATTTAATGGGAACCTGTGAGATAGTTTTAACCCCTTGAACCGCCACCATGCAGTAATACATGACCTGACAATATTTCCAAACATTCCCTTGTTTCCATTTCAGATGCAGCAAAATCTATAAAATCAACTTTTAAAACGGCGCACACTATATGCTAATTACTCATAGGGTCAATGGGGCGGTGCCCATATCCTGAAGAGCCACATAGTCCTGCCTTCAAACCCACCTTTCCATGCTTGATTGATATCCCCCTGTCTGTTATACAGCACCAGCAGCCTCCTCCAACTTTCTCTGATGTGCCATTGCCTTTTACTACATGGGTACACACCATGCAGTGAGGTGTACTCTTGCCGGCTTCATCGCAGCACTGCGCATGCCAGTACAAGCCAATGGCGCATCCACAAGAGTTGGAGGAGGCTGCTAGTGATGTAGAACAGCCAGGGGGATGTCAATCAAAGTTTGGGAGGCGCTATGTTAATTTTCGCCTCAGGCATCAGAAAAGCTAGAATGGGCCCTGTCTTGAATCGGCACTGCAACAAAGTTTAAAATGGCCCAAACGTAGTGAAACTCCGCAACTTCAGATGAACATTTAACCCGTTAGTGACCGGCCCATCGTGTTTTTACGTCGGTCACTAACGGGCATTATTCCGATGCCATAAACTTTTTACGTCGCGGCATTGGAATAAGTAAACAGAGCAGGGAGCTGTCAAATCTCCCTGCTCTCAGCTGCCAGAGGCAGCTGAGGGCTGGGGGTGTCCCTGCTCTGCCGGGTGAGATCGATATTAGTATCGATCTCACCCGTTTAACCCCTCAGATGCGGTGCACAATAGCGTGCACCGCATCTGAGTGGTTTTGGAGAGAGGGAGGGAGCTCCCTCTCTCTCCCACCGACACCTGGCGATACGATCGCCGAGTGTCTGTGTCTCCAATGGCAGCCGGGGGCCTAATAAAGGCCCCCAGGTCTGCCTGGAGTGAATGCCTGCTAGATCATGCCGGAGGCATGACCTAGCAGATGCCTGTCCGTGTTAAATGGACAGGCAGTAATACACTGCAATACAAAAGTATTGCAGTGTATTATAAATTCGATCGCAGAATCGCATATTATAGTCCCCTAGTGGGACTAGTAAAAAAGTGAAAAAAAAGTTTAATAAAGTTAATTTAAAAAAAAATGTGAAAAAAAATGAAAAACCCAGGTTTTCCCCTTACAAAATGCTTTACTATTAAAAAAACAAAATAAAGTTAAAAAGTTACACATATTTGGTATCACCGCGTCCTTAACGACCCCGACTATAAATCTATTACATTATTTGACTGAGTTATGACCTATATTAGCTTTATGCTAATTAGTTTCTCAATGGACAACTGGGCGTGTTTTACTATATGACCAAGTGGGCGTTGTGGGGAGGAGTGTATGACACTGACTAATCAGTGACCAATCACCGTCATACACTTCTCTCGATTAATTTACTCTGCAGATAGCGATATAGCTATATCTCTATGTGCAGCCTCATACACACACACACTAACATTACTGCAGTGTCCTGATAATGAATATACATTACCTCCAGCCAGGAAGTGATGTCTATTCAGAATCCTGTCACTTCTGTGGCGTCTCTGTGATTTACAGCATAAGAGGTCCACAAATCCACTCTGATACAAGAATAATTTATTTAAATTGAGTGCGCCAAAAATTATCATTGTCCTTTGCTGATGTGTACATTATGCTCTTTATTAAAGTGTTACATCCATTCATAATAGTTTCTAAAACCTGTTTAGCTACCAATTCTATATTTTGTACATTTTTGCATCCTTTTGGATTCTGCTTTTAGATGACATTGTACCATGTGGAACATTGTAAATGGAACATTTGTGATTTTGGCAGCATTCAGATGTGCCTACTGGTATTATCTTTTATGCAATGTGGAGTGGAATATCTATTAATGGAAGTGGAAACAGGTGGTAACTCAAGAAGAACATTTACAGAAAAACCTTCCGCATTTTGCTGCTTGTTAAAACTAAAGGATTATGATGGGGCTTTAATGAATGAAGCAGAAACAACTCAGATGTCTTGTCATGCCAGTTTGACATTCATCCAGTTTTCTTCTCAATTCATTTTGAAGCCAAAAGAAAATGAGTGCGATTCACTAAAGGATCTTTTCAGACATTCGATTTGTTTTAGTTTATTTTTTTCCGTCATCAGACCTTACATTCTTAATTTAAAAAGCAATTTATGGTTGAGATGCGCTTTTAGAGTTCTTTCAGGGCTTTCCTCTGCTGTGACAATATAGCCTACAGGAGCCGAATATTGCACACATCATTGAGCCCACATTCGACATAAAGGGCCTTGGTTATTTTACTTGTAGTTCCACTAGAAATGAGAAGCACATTAAACTGAAGAATCAAAACATTAACATCAGCCAAAATCTTTTCCCTGCATGTTGTTAGATGCAAAGGATATATGCATATTTACTTAACTAAAAACGAGGAGTTACAAAATTATATAAATGGACTCTGCTCATCTCCCCCAATTTAAGTAGTTTCCATCCTAAAACCTATTTCAGTTCGCAGCGGTAAACACCATGTCTCCATTTTCTGCACATTTGCCCACAGATAGATACTGCATTTATTATTAAAGAGGATAACATGCTTGAATTGCTTTATTTTAAATAAATCTTCAAGACATTTTCATATCACCGGGTACCAGCGGTGTTTAAAATCTCTGAATGTAAATTTGAGAGTGTATAATATCGGTTGCATAAATAATGATAGGGGCAGAGATAAATGAAAGGGTCATTCTTCTATTAACGAAGGAATATTAAACAGAACTTTTGTATAACTTATCTATATTTCATTCCCTCATTCAAGCACAAGTCCTCCAAACTTATAAGGGCTGTCTGGTTTAGATAATCCATTTTCAAATACCCTATTAGTGTAGACGGGGGTTCTGTGTTCAGAATTTTTATCTCTCATTATAGAGAATGGTTATAGTGTCTCTGGCTCTGTAGAACTTGTCCTGTCTTGCACAACACAAACAACCCATTGATTTGAAGGGGCTTAATTTCTCCTGTGGTGGCCAAGTATATTCTAGACTTAGTGCCAGGTTTCCCCACAGATTAGAACTTATTACTGGGGGTACCAAAGTAAGGAACATTTTCTAATTTATAGGGATTTCCAAAGTAGACAACCCTTTAACCCCTTCCAGACATCCACCGTACATTTATGGTCGAAATCTGAAGGGGAAGTATGTAGCAGGCCCACGGCTGAGGCCACTCCATATGCTGTGCGTGTCAGCTGTGTATTACAGCTGAAACCCAGCACTAATGGCCATGGTCAATAGCGACCGAGACATCAAAGCCGTTAGGCAGACGTGATAACGGGGTGTCAATGGTTGTCATGGTAGCCTGGGAGCCTAGTGAATTCCCCCCAGACTGCCATATTTCTCTTTCTATTAAGCCCTGACAGAGGTAGGGCTTAATAGCAGCAGGTAAAAGGCACAATACACTGCAATAGATGGGTATTGCAGTGTATTGTGCAAGCGATCTAATGATCGTATTTTTAAGTCAAGTTTTTAGTAATATAGAAAACCATTACTAAACGTTTTCCATTTTTCTCCTAAAGTAATGTACACAATGAAAAAATAAACATAGTTGGTGATGCTGCATCCATAACGATTCTAATAAAACCTTTATTATCCACACAGTGAATGCATAAAAAAAATGACGGCATTGGTTAGTTTTTTGGTAACCTTGCTTCCCAAAACAGTGGAATAAAAAGTGATCAGAAAGTTGCATGTACCCCATAATGGTATTAATAAAAAAACTACAGCTTATCCTGCAAAAAACAAGCCCACTCAATCGACTGAAAAATGTAAAAGTCATGGGTCTAAAAATATGGTGACACAAAACAATTTTTTTTAACAGGCTTTTATTTTGTAAAAGTAGTATAACATTAAAAAAAAAATCGATATCAATTTGGTATCACCTTATTTACCCGCAGAATAAACTTAACATGTTACTTTTACCACAAGGTGGACCCTGTAAAAGAATACCCCCCCCCCCCCAAAAAAAAAGAACAGGGGAATTGGTGTTTTTTTTAAAATTATTATTTCACCCCACAAAATAATTTATAAAGGTTTCTCAGTACATTATATACAAAAAGAGGCCATACTTACTAAATGGGCAGGTTAACACCAGTTCCCAACAGGAGGCAGACAAGAGAGCTCAGGTACAATATGCTAGTGATATCCACTACCACTAGTCTTGAGGGAAGTGGCTGCTCAGTGTTATCACAGCACGCACCAAAGCTGCAAAAATGTGTCGGTCGCACTGCGTAGCGTATCTTGCCGGATCACAGTCTGTTAGTCATGCCCATACTATTAGATCAGACAGGCTGCCCTGCGTGCCACACCAGACAATGGGACACTATAGTCCCCCAGCATTACGAGACCAAGCTGCCCCCAGAAAAAAGTATACATGATAAACATGAGGTATTATTTGATATCTTGGCCAAAATACGCAAGCTCGCAACCCACGTGACTAATAGGCTGTGATCTGGCAAGATACGCTACGCCGTGCGACCGACACATTTTTTTTGCAGCTTTGGTTGTGTGCAGTGATAACACTGAGCAGTCACTCACCTCAAGACTAGTGGGAGTGGAGATCACTAGCATATTGTACCTGAGCACTCTCCCCATATGTAGCATTTGTGGTTTGTCTGCCTCCTGTTGGGAACTGGTGTTAACCTGCCCATTTAGTAAGTACGGCCTGTTTTTGTGTTTTTTTTTGTATATAAGTATGTCACATTTTTCAGTGAATTGCTTCAGTACATTATATGGCACAATAAATGGTGCCATTAACCCCTTCCCGACATTTGACGTACATGTACGTCATGGAAAGCATTGACTTCCCGCAAAATGCCGTACATGTACGTCAAACGTTTGGCACCGGCTCAGAAGCTGAGTCGGTGCCATCATCGTCGGATCTCAGCTGTATCTTACAGCTGACATCCGACTGTAACGGCGGGGACCGAAATTAGCTTCGATCCCCGCCATTAACCCCTTAAGTGCAGCGCTCAAACGCGATCGCTGCACTTAAGGTGTTTGCAGCACATCGGAGCCCCAGCAATGAAATTGCCGGGGTTCCGGTGGCTGCAATGGCAACCGGAGGCCTAATACTGGCCTCCCGGTCTGCCTAGCACCAAAGCCGGTCAAGATCCGCCCGGCGGCGGAGCCTGATCGGCTTCCGTAGCTGCCGGAAAGATGGCGCCGGGTCAGGAGCTGATCCGGCGTCATCAGCGGTGGAAGTCAGCTGTACTGTACAGCTGACATCCACCTGTAACGGCAGGAACCGGAGCTAGCTCCGATCCCTGCCATTAACCCCTTCGATGCAGCAATCGAAAGCGATTGCTGCATCGTAGCGGTTACAAGCAGATCGCCAGCCCTGACAGGCAATCGGGACTGGCGACTGCTGTTATGGCAACAGGAGACACAATGGTCTCCTGCTCTGCCATTACGGAAGCCGATTTAGGCCCCGCCGGGAGGCGAAGCCTAAACGGCTTGCTGTCAGTGAATGACTGACAGATCTAATACATTGCACTACATAGGTAGTGCAATGTATTAGAAAAAAAAAAATCTGACCGTTGGACCTTCAAGTCCCCTAGTGGGACTTGAGAAAAAGTGTAAAAAAAGTATAAAAAAGTGTAAAAAAAAGTGCAAAAAATAAAAGTTTGAAAACAATAAAAGTTTCAAGTAATCAAATAAAACACAATCCCCCTTTTACTCTTATCAAGTCCTTTATTATTGAAAAATAATAATAAACCATATGTATTTGGTATCGCCACGACCGTAACGACCGGAGGTATCAAAATATTATATTATTTATTGCACCCGGTGAACAGCGTAAAAAAAAAACGTAAAAAACGTTACCAGAGTTTCTGTTTTTTGGTCACTTTGCCCTACAAATATTACAATAAAAAGTGATCAAAAAGTCGCACGTATCCAAAAATGGTACCTATAAAAACTATAGCTCGTCCCGCAAAAAACAAGCCCTCATACAACTCCGTCGACAAAAAAATTAAAAAGTTATGGTTCTCACAACTTGGCGACAGAAAAAATACATTCTTTTTACAAAAGTAATTTTATTGTGCAAAAAGTTGTAAAACATAAAAAAGTGCTATAAATTAGGTATCGCCGGAATCGTACTGACCCGCAGAATAAAGTTAACATGTAGTTTATAATGCGTGGTGAACGCTGTATAAAAAAACCAAAAAAAGCTGTGCCAGAATTGCGTTTTTTTGTTTACCTAGCATCCCAAAAAATAGGATAAAGGGTGATCAAAAAGTTGCATGTACCCCAAAATGGTACCAATAATAACTACAGCTCGTCCCGCAACAAACCAGCCCTCATACCACTACGTCTATGAAAAATAAAATTAGTTATGGCTCCAATAAGTCAGGAAATAAAAAAATATGCAGTTGTGCCCGAGGGGAACATTTCTTCTGTTTCAAGAGGCGATTTATCAAGGACCTAAAATTAGGGAACCAGGAAGGGGAGGGCCCAAACATATCCGCTGGAAGCGACGGTGCCCGTATTATACCAGGCTAATACTTTCCCAGCAAAATTCCCCAAACTACAAAGGCGCGGAGTGTGGACCAAAAGGGGGATAAGAAATGACACCATTTATCAGTGCGACACCGGCCTGTGCAGAAAGGATTGCTTCACAGCGTAACACACATCTATGGATTATTTTTATTTTTTTATACCACCTGACTATGCCCCTTATATACTCCGCCCCGCTTACATGTACCCCCACATTATAAAACACCAGCAATACTCAAACAAATATAGTACCAAGCAAAATCCGCTCTCCAAAAGCCAAATGGTGCTCCCTCGGCCCTGAACCCTACAGCGTGCCCAAACAGCAGTTTCCTTCAACATATATGGCATCATCATACCCGGGAGAACCCTTTTAACAATTTTTGGGGTGTGTGTCTCCAGCGTCATAAACTGGGCATGACATATTTGCCACTGAATGGCATATCTAGGGAAAAATATATATTTTTAATTTGCACCATCCGCAGTGCATTCATTTATGGAAAAGACCTGTGGGGTGAAAATGCTCACTACACCCCTTAATTAATGCCTTGAGGGGTGCAGTTCCATAGTGGGGGTCACTTATCAGGGGTTTCTTTTTATTATTTCACATCTGAGCCTCTGCAGTTGTGAACCAATACTTTGTAAATCGCCAAATTAGGCCTCCACTCCGCATGGTACTCTTCACTTCTGAGCCCTGTCATATGTCCAGAAAAAAGATTAGGGCCACATGTAGGGTGTTTCTAAAACCGGGAAACACCGCATAATAATTAGAGAGCTGTCTTGTTATGGTGGCACAAGCCGGGCACCACATATTGGCATATCTATGGAAAAAAATCCCATTTTCACTCTGCAACATTGAGCGCACACTAATTTCTACAAAACACCTGCAGGGTTAAAATGCTTACTACACCCCTTGGTAAATGCATTGAGGGGTGTAGTTTCCAAAATGGGGTAACTTCTGGGGGGTTTCCACTGTTTTGGGCCCACAGGTGTCCAGAAACCAATCCAGCAACATCTGCACTCCAAATGGCGGTCCTTCCCATCTGAGCCCTGCGGTTTGCCCAAACAGCAGTTTATGACCACATATGGGGTATTGCCGTACTCAGGAGAAATAGCTTTACAAATGTTGGGTTCTTTTTTTCCTTTATTTGTTGAGAAAATGAAAAAAATTGCGCTAAAGCTACGTCTTATTGAAGAAAAAGGACTGTTTTTATTTTCACTGCCTAATTCTAAAAAATTCTATGAAACATCTGTGGGGTCAAAATGCTCACTACACCCCTAGATGCATTCCTCAAGAGGTGTAGTTTCCTAAATGGAGTCCCTTTTTGGGCGTTTTCATTGTTTTGTCCCCTCAGGGGCTTTGCAAATGTGACCTGGCCTCCGCAAATCATTCCTGCTAAATGTGCTCTCAAAAAGTCAAATAGTGCTCTTTCCCTTCTAAGCCCTGCCGTGTGTCCAAACAGCCGTTTATTACCACATGTGGGGTATTGTTTTACTCGGGAGAAATTGCTTTACAAATTTTGCGGTGCTTTTTCTCCTTTAGTCCTTGTGGAAATGAGAAAAAAAAATCGCTAAACCTACATTTTCTTTGAAGAAATGTTGATTTTAATTTTCACGGCCTACTTCCAATAATTTCTGTAAAAAACCTGTGCGGTCAAAATGCTCACTACACCCCTAGATAATTTCCTTGAGGTGTCTAGTTTCCCAGATGGGGTCACTTTTGGGGGATTTTGACTGTTTGGCACCGCAAGAGCCCTTCAAACCTGACATGGTGCCTAAAATTTATTCTAACAAAAATAAGGCCCCAAAATCCACTAGGTGCTCCTTTGCTTCTGAGGCCGGTGCTTCAGTCCATTAGCACGCTACGGCCACATGTGGGATATTTCCTAAAACTGCAGAAACTGGGCAACAAATATTGAGTTGCATTTCTCTGGTAAAACCTTCTGTGTTATAAAAAAAATTGTATTAAAAATGTATTTCTGCAGAAAAATATGAAATTTGTAAATTTCACCTCTACTTTGCTTTAATTCCTGTGAAATGTTTAAAGGGTTAAGACATTTTCTAAATGCTGTTTTGAATACTTTGAGGGGTGAAGTTTTTAAAATGGGGTGACTTTTTTGGGGTTTCTAATATATAAGGCCCTCAAAACCACTTCACAACTGAACTGGCCCCTGTAAAAATAGCCTTTTGAAATTTTCTTGAAAATGTGAGAAATTGCTGCTAAAGTTCTAAGCCTTGTGAGGTCATAGAAAAATAAAAGGATGTTCAAAAAACGATGCCAATCTAAAGTAGACATATGGGTGATGTTAATTAGCAACAATTTTGTGTGGTATAACTGCCTGTCTTACAAGCAGATACATTTAAATTGAGAAAAATGCTAATTTTTGCAATTTTTCGCTAATTTTTGGTGTTTTTCACAATTAAATACTGAACATATCGAGCAAATTTTGCCAGTAACATAAAGTCCAATGTGTCACGAAAAAACAATCTCAGAATCGCTTGGATAGGTGAAAGCATTCCGGAGTTATTACCACATAAAGTGACACATGTCAGATTTAAAAAATGAGGCTCTGTCAGGAAGGTCAAAAGTGGCTAAAGAGGGAAGGGGTTAAAATTATAACTTGTCTGCCAAAAAAAAGTCCTTATACGGCTATGCCGACGGAAAAATAAAAAGGTTTTGACTCTTGGAATGCGGGGAGGAAAAAACGAAAATGAGCCATTTTCCATGACTGCTTCTGGCTTCATAGGTACAGCCTCTGTGCCCCATACCTTTTTAGGCTCTTATTTGAACTATTGTCAGTGACAGGTAGGTCTCTTAGTAGACTGGACTCTGTGGTCACTGGATTGTCATTTGAATGACAGATGCATATATGAGGGAACAGAGCCTGTCACATAGCAATAGACTTTCACTGTATGACGGGCCTACTATAACCAACGTAGACGGAAGCGAGAAGCCTTAAGAACTGCACATGTGTGGAGGGCACGGGGGATAAAAGAAATAGGTGTATGTCATAAATAAGAATGATAATGATTGGTAGGAAAAGAGGGCAACGGGTGGTAATACATTGTCATGCTGAACTTCATGGGCAGAGTGTCATGGGGCATGTTCTGAAACACCTGCCTTCGGAACCAGAAGAGCTTGTTCCACTGCTCGCTGCATAGTCAACAATCAGGCTGGATCCTGTATAGCCTATATATCTTAACGGGAGTTAAAGAGGCTCTGTCACCAGATTCTCAAATCCCTATCTCCTATTGCATGTGATCGGCGCTGCAATGTAGATAACAGTAACGTTTGTTTTTTTTAAAACGTTCATTTTTGGCCAAGTTATGAGCTATTTTATATATATGCAAATGAGCTTTGAAATGGACAACTGTGCGTTTTTTTTTTCGTTATGTCCAACTGGGCGTGTATTGTGTTTTTAACTGGGCGTGTTTATGTGTATGACGCTGACCAATCAGTGACCAGTCAGCATCATACAATCATCTCCATTGATTTACACAGCAGCGATGTGCAGCCGCATACACAGAGATTAACGTTAATCAAGTGTCCTGATAATGAATACACATGACCATCCAGCCTGGACGTCATATGTATTCAGAATCCTGACACTTCTGAATCTTTTCTATGAGATTCCAGCAAGGCACACGTAATCTCGCGAGATTACGGAGGTAAACGAGATTTCGTTTCCCTTGCTGGAAATCTCAAAGAAAAGAGTCAGAAGTGTCAGGATTCTGAATACACATGACGTCCAGGCTGGATTTCATGTGTATTCATTATCAGGACACTTGATTAACGTTAATCTCTGTGTATGCGGCTGCACATCGCTGCTGTGTAAATGAATGGAGAGGAGTGTATGACGCTGACTGGTCACTGAATGGTCAGCGTCATACACGTAAACACGCCCAGTTAAAAACACAATACACGCACAGTTGGACATAATGAAAAAAAAACGCCCAGTTGTCCATTTCAAAGCTCATTTGCATATATATAAAATAGCTCATAACTTGGCCAAAAATAAACGTTTTTAAAAAAACAAAAACTTTACTGTTATCTACATTGCAGCGCCGATCACATGCAATAGGCGATAGGGATTTGAGAATCTGGTGACAGAGCCTTTTTAAGGTTTGGAGGCTAAAAGGAATTGTAGTAATCAAATGTAACCCCTTAATGACACGGCCAATTTTCGTTTTTTCAATACATTTTTTTCCACCCCGCCTTCCAAAAGCCATAACTTTTTTATTTTTTTGTCAACATAGCCGTATGGGGTTGTTTTTTGCGGGACAAGTTGTAGTTATTCATGGCACAATTTAATGTACCACATAATGTACTGGTAAACTGCAAAACAAATATTTGTGGGGTGTATTTTTGTAAGTTACTCAAAATATTTTTTGCACTAATATACTGTACATACATTGTAGATATATACGGTTACTTGTTATGTAGTTTACACAGTTAAGGCTATGCTCCCATTACGGTAATGGCTTCCGATTAACATATAAGCTGGCAAAAGCTTTTAACATACTGTATATGTTTAACTGAGGCCATGACAGATGCCATTCAGTGGCATCCCTCCCTCACAGTGACCTATTGTAAAAAAACAGTATACCCTATACAGTTTTACTGGATAACGTAGTATGGAATAGCATAGTCTACTATGTTATTCCATATCTTTTTTTTTTTTCTTCAGTATATTGACCAGCCAGATGGAGGTCAAAAAGACATTCTTTGGGCTTCTGTCTAGCAATGGAAACCTATGGTCAGGTTTAGTGTGTACTTTGGGAACTTTTCCAGCGTTCACGCTAATTGTATAGCAAATCGTGATATGAATGGGGCCTAAGATTTTAGATCTGAGTTATCAATGGAGAGACAGAAGCCCCCCTCTCCATACCCCCTTCCAAGTAGAAGTGCCAAGGGGCGCTCACATGAATCATTTAAACTGGTTTGGTAAACTTCCTGATTCAAACAAGTCTATGGGGATAAGTGCTCTTCATTTCTGATTAACCAAAAATACTCACCAAGAGGTGGCAAGTAATATTTGCATAAAGCGAATGCATCCACTAATAATCCACTCTCAATACGCACTATGGGATGTAACAAATTCTATAAGTTGGATCAGTTAAACAACAAAACAAGTCACTCTACCCTATCCAGGGTATTTAACTATGGGGCGCTAGGGAAGCAAACTAAAACTTTTCCCCAGGTGAAGGAAAGCCTAGCTAAGGTTCTGAGTAATTATACTGGGAACTATGACTATGTATGTCGTTAGAATGATGTGATTATTTTTTATATTTCTACAATTTGTGGTTGTTTTATTTTGCTTGGCTATAGATGGACTCATTTGTCCTCGTCCAGGAAAGGCAATATCTTACTTATTTACTTATCTTACTTACTTATTTAATTAACTTAGTTAATTATTTTTTCTGCCAAAATCTGTTTTGTACAATCCACTGTAGCTGAAAAGACATAAAATCTGTATAATGCTTTGTATCTACTCTAAAATTCAGGGCACATCCCTAAGTTTAACCACAAAGTAATCTCTATCTTTTTAGAGTAACTATTAATCATCAGTCTGGTTTCAGTAGAGATAAAAGGACATTTCAGTTGACAAATTCTTCTATTTTATTTACTGGTCTTTTAAAAAAAAAATTTTTTTTTTTTCTGGCTATAATGTCAATGAGGTTTAATCAGATAAACATATCCCATGCCACATACAAGTGCCCTAAAGGGGTTGTTTCATCAAGACAACCACTTCCCATATGCTATATTAGGGCATATGAATGTCATAGAGAGAGACCCTCACTCAGGACTCCCGTCTCTTAACTAGAGAAGAGAGCTGCTAACAGAGCGGCTTTTGCTCTGGCGGACCCGGCCCTTCCATGTATTACATAAACTGCAGTTCATTTAAATGACCGGTATGTAATTTCCTATGAAGTGAAATGTATGGCTGGTCGTAGCTTTCTACAGCAGTAACAGCCAATCGATGGATTGGCTTCAACCTCAAAAGGGGTTGTCTTCTTGACAACACCCCTCTTTTTTTTTCATTTACTGTTTCATTTCCGATTATAATATTTCACATTAGCGCAAGCATTGTATTGACTGCTATTCATACTCTCCACGTCGTTTGTTTTCTGCAAAATAAATAATTATACATGGTAAAAATATATATATATAATTTTATATATAATGTAATATTATATGTTTACCTATTAATTGTTACTATCTTGCAGAGTTCTCCTTTATATTTGGCTACTTTTGACTAATGCCATCTGTTACTACCATATCTTAGTTTGTTGGTCTGATTACTTAAAAAAATGGGATGTTTCCAGCATCTTGGATCTTTGTAAACACCTTTCTTAGGGCCTGTTCACATCAGCGTTGGCTTTCCGTTGAGTGGTTCCGTCGGAGGTTTCCGTTGGGTGAACCCCAGAACGGAAAGTCAAATGGAAACCTTAGCTTCCGTTTGCATCACCATTGCTAATGGTTTCCGTTTGTCACCATTCCAGCAGGTTTCCTTTTCTCCGACGGAATCAATAGAGCAGTCGCGTTCCGGGCTCATTAAACTCAATGCACTCTTGTGTGTGCACGGTCCGTGATTGCGGACGGCCCGTGGATGACATTTCTCGCGCCATCTGTGTCGTAATCGCGGACCATGCACACAGATACGGTCGTGTGAATAAGGCCTAACACTTGTATGGGAGCCTCGTATTACAGCTCCATACAACATTGGTGAAGCTTTCAGCCAGTGAATAAGATCATTATAATAATCATATGTTGTATTCCCTCTGCCAAGTAAGACATTTCAATGAATCTTTGTTATTATACAGCTATAGAAACTTATGTGAGTGTTTGACTTATAATATACTCTAGATGTATCAAGAATTAGTATACACCAGTCAAAACAGTGCCGATCTCCATGGGGAATTTGAACATCATAGCTATAGCTAAACTTTTTGGCAGTGCCTTTGATAGCAAAGTAAACATTTAAAACACATCAAATAGACAAAAATTATATGAATTGAAGCCTTTTATTCTAGTCCCTCTTTCTCTGACAACAACTCGGACCTATCTGTTATGGAGTTATCACTTTAGGAGGCTGAGAATGCCTTTGTTCATTTTACAGAAATAAATAGGTTAAGCAGCTTGAGATGGCAATTAGCAGGAGATGCCCCGCTGAAAACATATATCACAGTAGTCTGATTTGTTTTGAGTAAAGAAAAACTCATTAAGATGAATGTGTTAACCTCGGGCAGGAATTTCATTAATTAAAATAAAATATTGAACATTATTTTCATTGTCACTTTTCCAGTATCATTTAATGTAGTGTTGTGGTCTACGTCAGTGTTTCAGCACAGTTGTTAGCTGTGCTCGGAGATGTCTGCCTCCTCCTCAGTGCAAGTTGTCTTATTGCTGTCGGCATGAAGAACTTTCAATGTTAGAGGAGCATGCAAAGCAAACACCTGGTTTCCTTGTAATCATTGTTTCTTCATGCTGGTTACCCATCGTTTTCGGTTCTATAAATCTATTAGCTGTTTTTGTTATACAGTAGGCTATTCTTAGGATATATACTGTAAGTAACAGAAATAAATACATAAATATAAAGCACTAAACTCTTAATAGGCTGATATTTCCTATTTTCTGTAGTTCTCTTGTCAGCTTTGCTGGGTAGACTTGGTCAGAGTCAGCAGAGACCTAGCTAAGGCAGCATAGTAACACAATACACACAAATAAGTCTCTGTATGCAGCTGCATTGTTACTTCATAGTCACTTTCCTGTGATGGGGCAGAACTCCATCTCTTCCCTGAAATTGTAAAAGTCTGATATTTCGCTGTCAATTACCTCCCATTCTTTGCAGCTGCCATAAAGCTCACACACATTGCTGCACTGTCTATACAGATAATACTGGAAGAAAGTGTGTACCTTTTAATATGGCCACCCCAAGAAAGTTTTTAAAACAAAAAATATATAGCTGAGGTAAAAATAGGACAAACACATAATTTCTCTTCTACATACTAATATCTAATTAATGAAACTACAATGAAATGTGAGGCGTTACATATAACCCCTTAAATACCTCCCCGTTTTTTGTGTTTTAATTTTTGTTTTTTCCTCCTCAGATTCCGAGGGTTATAACTTTTTATTTTTTTTCACTAAAATAGCCGTTTGAGAGTTTGTATTGTGGGCGACGAGTTTTATTTTTAATGCCACCAATAAATGTACAATATAAAATGTCTTTTGTGGGGTGGAATCAGAAAAATAACGTAATTCCTCCATTGTTTTTGGTATTTTGACTGTGTACACTGTGCGGTAAAAATAACAATAACTTTTTTTCTGCAGGTCATTACGATGATACCAAATTTGTATAGTTTTTCTTTTTATGTTTTACTACTTTTATAAAATACAACAAATTTGTTAACCCCTTGGAGACACAGCCAATTTCAGTTTTTTAATTTTGTTTTTTCCTCCCCGCCTTCCAAAAGCCGTAACTTCTTTGTTTTTTTGTCGACATAGCCGTATGAGGGGTTGTTTTTTGCGGGACAAGTTATAGTTTGTCACGGCACCATTTATTGTACCACATAATGTTCTGGGAAGCTGAAAAAAAATTATTTGTGGTGTAGAATGGGAAGAAAAACGATTTTTACGCCATTTTGGGGGGGGGGTAAAAGACTGAATTCAATGAAATGCTCAGCCCTTAGTCAGTCTTCTACTGCTTGTCTGTATGTTCATTACCCTGCACATAAACCAATCACGTTCTCCGAATATTCACAGCGCAACCAATCTGAAAGTTTACAGTGCTTGGGAATAAGTGACTGGGGCAGAAGAGGATGGAGGCGCAGCCTTATATAGTGGATCGAGCGGGTTCCCCAGCAGCATTTAAAAAAAAACAGGATTCTGACCTGTCCACAGAGTTTAAGGCAGCACAGAGTATTTCAGGAGATGAGCGTACGGATCTTGTGCGGGGTGGTGACTTGCCAATCATGTGAAGGTGTTATTGAGGACAGGAGTGGAGGAGAGGTAACAGACTGAGAGCTACGTAATGGTAAGAGCAGAGTTCACAGCAGCACAGAATATTTCAGGAGAGGAGCGTGCAGATCTTGTGCGGGGTGGTGATTTGCCAATCATGTGAAGGTGTTATTGAGGACAGGAGTGGAGGAGAGGTAACAGACTGAGAGCTACGTAATGGTAAGAGCAGAGTTCACAGCAGCACAGAATATTTCAGGAGAGGAGCGTGCAGATTTTGTGCGGGGTGGTGACTTGCCAATCATGTGAAGGTGTTATTGAGGACAGGAGTGGAGGAGAGGTAACAGACTGAGAGCTACGTAATGGTAAGAGCAGAGTTCACAGCAGCACAGAATATTTCAGGAGAGGAGCGTGCAGATGTTGAGGAGTGTATGACGCTGACTGGTCACTGATTGGTCAGCGTCATACACATAAACACGCCCAGTTAAAAACACAATGTGTGTCTCTACGGTAACCGATTACAAACAAACCCTGTGATTGGCTGCAGAGGCTGCTGCAGCCTGTGATTGGCTGCAAAGGCCGCGGCAGCCTGTGATTGGCTGCAGAGGCCGCTGCAGCCTGTGATTGGCTGCAGAGGCGGTCACGTGACGTGCGTGACCGCCACTACAGCCTGTGATTGGCTGCAGCGGCGACATGGATGAAACGTCATCGCTGGAGGCCGGACAGGAGGAATGTAAGTATGAACGTATTTTTAATTTTTTTTTATTACATTAAAATTTTATTTTCCGCGCGCCGAGCATGGTACTGTCAAGGTTGCTGAAAGAGTTAGTGCAGCACATTAACTCTTTCAGCACCCTGGACAGTACCATGCTCGGCGCACAGAAATTACAGGTTCGGTCAGAATCGAACTTTTTCGTGAAATTCGGCGAACCAGCTGAACCGAACTTTTCATAAGTTCGCTCATCTCTAATCAGGTGGTATAAACTACATGTGCACCTTATTCTACAGGTTGATATGATTACGTTGATACCAAATTTATATGTTTTGTTTTATTGTTTTATGTTTTATCAGTTTTAAAATAAAAAAAAATGTGGCTAACAAAAAAAATGTTTTGTGTTGCCATGTTCTGAGAGCCAACACGTTTTTATTTTTCCGTCAATTTAGTGATGTGAGGGCTTAATGTTTGCAAGGCAAGCTGTAGTTTTCACCGATACCTTTTTGGGATATATGCGACTTTTTGATCACTTTTTATTTCATTTTTTTATGAGAGCTAAGGTGACCAAAACATGCGTGTGTTTTATAATTTTTTATCTTTACGGCGATAACTGAGCGGGTTAAACAATGCTATATTGTGATAGTTAGGACTTTTACGGACATGCCGATACCAGTTATGTTAACTTTTATTTTTTTTAACATTACTTTAGGGGAAAAATTTGAAAAAGTTTTTTTTTTTAACACTTTTTTTTAAAAAAACATTAAAAAAACTTTATTTAACAGTTTTTTAACTTTTTTTATTAGTCCCCCTAGGAGACTTGAACCAGTAATCGTTGGATCGCTTGCATGATATACTGCAATACTAATGTACTGCAGTATATCATGATACGGACAGTCTCCCCTGAAGCCCTGTCAGAGGCAGAGCTTCAAAGGAGTACATAGATGGCAGACCTGGGGGCCTTTATTAGGCCCCCAGGCTGCCATAACAACCATTATAAATAGGGCGATAGCACCGCAGGGGGGGGCGCAATGGCGTATTTGAGGGGACGCCCCCAGATTCTAACAATTTAAATGCCACGGTCACGATTGACCTTTGTGAACTTTGATTCCGCTCCCTGGAGTGAGGTGTCGGCTGTGTAACACAGCCGTCACCCGCCGAGTATGGAGCACACTCAGCCCGTGAGCGCGCTCCATACTTCCCCTTGGTGACATTTCAGTAATAGTATGTCGCCAAGGGGTTAAAAATAAATGTTTTGTGCCACCATACTCTGAGACCCATAACTTTTTTATTTTTCCGTTGATTGACCTGTAGTTTTTATTGGTACCAGTTTGGCGTACAAACAACTTTTTGAGTAACCCAAAAAAAATTCTGCTTGTTCTTTTTACGCCATTCACCATGTTAGATAAATAATGTTATATTGTAATAGTTTGGACTTTACGGATGCAACAATTACAAGTATGTTTACTTTTTTATGAAAAAAAAATGGCAAAAAGTTTTTTTGTAAACTTTTAATATTTTTTTGGTATAGTGTTACAAACTTTATTAAACTTATTTTTTGAATTTTTTTTAAGTACCATTAGGGGACTTGAACATGCGATCGTTTGATCACTGCTATAAAATACTTCTCTATTGCAGTGTATTTAAAAAAAAATTTTGGTCTCCTATTAAAGGGATCCGGTCACCAGATTTCACCGATTGAACTCTACTCACCCCTCGCTGGTCGCTGCTGTCATATGTTCATTGCCCTTACCCCCTCTCCTAAACTCCTCCTCCGACCGCAAATAACGGTCCGCAAACATTTTGCACCTTTTATGGTAATATTTCGGCAGCGTCGTTCGTCCCTCTTCTTATGCCCGCACACAGCTAAAAAGGGGCCCGCCCAGAATACCAAAATCTCGTTTCAGATAGTGCGCATGGGCTCGTCATGTATGGTCCGACACACTTCCCTGCTTAGTCCAGGCCTCAAATCTAGTTACTGCGCATGTGTCGCTATGGTGTCCTGTTGTGCACATGCATCAGAACAGGACATTGATGGGCAAGCAAAGGATTTTGTGTGTGCTCGGGTGAGGCAAGGAGCTGTCAATCAAAAGTGAAGAGGCGGGGTTAACTCGGAAAGGCTTAAGGAATGAAGATATTATTTTTTTCAAGCGAAGATATGACTCTTTTATGCTCATTAGCATATGACACGGGAACACTAAAAAACAGAATACTAATGGTATAGAGCTTACTTAGAAGATAGGTTACATAAAAATGATTTTTCACCCACTTCCACCAGGTATTGCTGGTTTAATAGGTGAAATGCTGGTGACAGGTTCCCTTTAAACCATGCCTCTGGGTTAACTGGTTAACTAGTGATTAAAATTTAAGGAGAATATAAGTTTTTTTAAGATACAAGTATTTACACACACTCAAGATGTATTTGAAAAATTAGCTTTTATCTTACTTGAGTCAATGACCCCAAACTTTTAAAAAGTCCTAATCGTGACATATATAACAGCACTGGGCAGTTGACCAGTTTGCCACTCCTTAAAATTGGCCCCGCTATTAATTATGACATTTATTCACTATCTGCAGAATTAATGTGATTTGTATATTTGTTGGCTTCATGAGCTTTATGTGGGTGCACAAACTAATAGGTTAGAAGCATCTTTAATGCTTATTTAGCTACTGTGG